>NW_019211458.1:15432986-15738400 GCF_002443255.2 Varroa destructor
TATATATAGTTAGACTACAATAGTTCGCACTGAAACTTAAGTGTTAAGTTGGCACTGGTTGGCATCATAGAATCGCTCGATCGAATTCGCTAATTATACGTTATCTGCCCCTTGTACGACTTACACGTGAGATAAACGTTAGCTTTTAACGGTCAAGCAATTTCAGTCTAAGCTCATCACACTAACTGATGTCAACCCACCCCGTTGGCCTAATTTGTGCTACCGAAAATTCTAACTAATTTTTCGCATCTAAAATAACACTTTATTGCCCTTATGAGCGGTGTGGCATTCTGCACGACTTTATAAAAAAATCATTGCTTGTTCATCACTTCTATGTAGTTTTTAGATTATTACAGTTCTGAATGTAAGAAATTAACCCAACGGCTCAGTAGAAAAATACAGAGTGTTCCCTCTTTTTTGGGACATTTGCATTAGGATCGTATAATCATGAAAGGGTTAACAGACTATAAAGAAGTTCATATAGTTTCCGAGACTGCGGCATTGCCACGAGTTTTACCAAGTGTATTATCGCCCCTTTAGGTAATCGCTAATGGACGCTGACAATGAGTTGGTGAATACGGTGAAAGCTCAGCAGTGGCCTTGCGCAGGATGATGCCTGTTTACCTACATCTTCTCCTTCTATACGGGTGGGTTTTGCCTTACTTAACCAGAGGCCGACCTGCAAATATGACCGGAAAATCTTTGTTGGATTATGCCGCGAATTCGAACGCCACTGTATCAGCGAATATCTCCTCTACACCCACAGCACGTACGTTGTAAAATAGAAAATTATGTTGGCATTTCAACTAACCAGAGAAATCTGTAACGCTTTTCAAAAAGCGGCCATTTTTAAATTAGTGTGTTACTTTACAGGTTAGCAATTAGTTTAGAAAAGGCGACCTCAGGTAAAAACATATATTAAGACAGATATACAACTACTCCTTGAAAACATTAGCATTCTACTCTCTGCAACAACTTCATGCATAAATCGAGCGACCGACCATATTCGAGGAGTCGAACGTTTACCGTTATGGAAAGATGGATCGATGCTTCGTCCGCTACCCGAAGACGGTTGCCGTATGTCTGCAACTACATTTCCCATTCATTATCGTATTAAGTAACGCAAAATAATGAAAACGAAAATTTACTTCACCGGTTCTTTCCTAGTGAATGAGATAATACTTCGTAAAACAAGGCTTAAAAATTTGTCCAATAAAAGGCCCTGGAGTAACCCAGATTAACTGTCTGTTAAACGGAGGGTCATACATTTTTCGTGCGCAAAAAAACCGGACAACACGCTTAGCAGTTATGAGTAGTAAAACAAAATGTCTCGCCCAAAAAATGTCTTTATCGAAGCAAACAATTCGAGCAGCTTCCCAGCACAAGATGAAATGAAGTACCACATTTCAACAAGTTTCCAACAAATTTCAACACATCAGTAGCGCCCATCATCATAAGAAAAGTCCACCAATTTTGAGAAGTCCTTTTCGAAAAAGGACCGTGCTCCTATTTAGGCGGAAATGAAAGAAACAGAAACGGCCGTTATAGTAAACTGATCGAGGACACCTTTACAGAAATGAGACAACCGATTTTACAACAGTCATTTGTTAGTAAAACCGATACTTTTATTGATTTAGCTAGCTGGTAACCTTGCTACCATTGCCTTGAGTAATTTATTCTGCTTATGTGACGTAGCAACAAGCTATGCAATAAAAGATGCTGGTGCAAATCGTAAGAAAGTATTAGGACTCTTCATGATCTTCATAAAAGTCTATTTATTTATATGAACACTCGAGTGAATAAAGCGTGTAGCAAAAATATTATTAAAGTCTTATGGGTCGCCGAAAGCCCAATTCTAATGGGTTTCTGATTTATATATATGTAAATATTTTATTTTTGATTTATATATATATGTATATAATAACGTGTCCTACCAGCCCGATTAGCTAAAAGCGGCTCGATTTTTCTATCTTTGTTTCAAAGGGACGGTGAACTAAAATGCCCCACTTGACGCTATCGAAAGGGGTTATTTTAAATAAACACTGCTTGGCTATAAAGATCAACTGTTTTCCCTAGCAAAATGGAACATTTGCACGTCAATCTATAATTTCACTGCGAGAAGTAAGTGAGCTTAGGAGTTCAAAATGAATATTTTATGGTAAACTGTCAGATTCTGTAAAGATGCCTTTTAATCATACAGAACTATTTATCAGGAAAAATCATTAGCAGAGTCAAACGCGAAAAACATTTTTACAGATATTTATATATTGCCTGTAAGTAGAATAGGGAAACGATCACGAATGGTCTGTATTCTCTATGTTTAAAACGTCGTCTCAAGTTGTACAAAAGAGTTCGCAAAATCAGCCCAAATACAACTAATGAAGAAAGTATTTGTGCTTAATCTTCAGCAATAATTTTATCAATATCTGAAAAATTTTAAAGCAAAACATTTTCAACAGAACCGAATGTCTGATACTCCCTTCTTGCTGTATGCATATATGAAGTATTGTTTGGGGCAAAAATAATAGGAACTAGATTCAGTACATTAGCTCTCTGTTTATTTAGTTAAGTTGCAATTGCTGAAGTATCGTGTTGTTACTGTTAATCAATTTCAGTATTGATTAAAAAACTGGTAACTACAACGTTCGTGGAAAAAATGCCAGCGTTCCTCGCTACCCAGTCAGCACGGCTAGAACTTGTCGATGGAAACCCCTGCTATACAAGTAGGTAAAACCTAAGCTGCACGGGTTATGAGAATATGTAGTGGTAGTTTCATCTACTTTACAGAGCTTTATTTAGTTCAGTCATTGCTATTTTGCACTAGCGCGCACTCCTAAACTCTGGCAAACGCATTTTCAGGGAACCATCTTTTACACATCAAAAAAAAATTAACACATAAATGTATCAATTTGAGCTTAGCACATTGAATGGAAATGGCTAGGTGACACTATGTGGTTATTTTGGAATAATTATAAAAGATCTAGGTGTTTTCGCTGGTTTTACTACACACTGCTTTTAAAATAGGTCGCCGATCGTTTATTCGTTATTGCCTCCGTATCTTTAGATTTCTTCGTCAATCGCTTTTAGCGCAGTCTTTCTCTTTTCGATGTTCGCAGTGGAAACCATGGACTACGTGGACGTCGGAAACCTCATGGCTCGTAAGACTTGCTGGTGTATGACCGTCATTGATCTACCGATAACGGCTGCACAAACACCTCAGCATACAACGGCCACGGAAATTGTGGTCAGGACGCCGGTATATACTACGACAGTAACCATTTTTGCTAACTCTGCCATTGAGACCGTCTACAAAACTATAAAGTTCTCCAATGATGAGGTCAAGACGACCACGCGGTATCGTTTTGAGCCGTCCACAAAACGTTCATCGGGGGTCTTCTCTTTAGAGAGCATGCAAACCAGTGACGAATTTGATAGCTCCACGTGGATCCCTGAGAATATCATCTCAACTTCGCGGCCAACCAACACAATGAATATTGAACCTTCTAGACCATATTTGTCAGTTAGTCAAGCAAGTGAAACAACGGCGTCATTATGGTTTCCAGATTTCACTGATATCCTTCCGTCATCGCCAAATTGGGATTTTTCCTCAAACCTATCATCGTATGACATGTCATTGCACTCCTTAGAGTCATCTATTCGAGAAGAAAATCTCTCTGTTACTTGGGACACTCAAACGACACTACTATCAAATTCAACGGAGCTCATTAGTGAATGGAACCAATCTCAAACGGAACGATTGAACATACTTACACCGAGTCGTCAAGGCATGATAACACCGGATCTAGGGGACAGTTGGACGGCGGGCCCTGATATTACACTCTTTCCTTCGATAATTGTGTCGTCCGAGCCGTTCTCGCCTCGAAGTATAGGTTTAGATCTTGAAGATTTGACTCCCGAGGTGACGCCGATCATTCCCCCATCATTAATTGACTCCGACAAGTCCTGGGGTATAATAGCGACAAATCTAAGCACTCTAGAAGGTATCAATCCATCGTATAAAGAAACATCACCTATCTCTATAGAGCCTACGAATACTTACGTGAGTTCGACGCACTGGAATACAGATGAAAATTCCGTTTCGCCATACTGGTCATCTGAAAACTACGATTTAGGGCTTGATCCATCGCTAAGTTTATCATGGACATTCAGCCCAAGTCTTGCCACAATAAATGAGACTGGGTTGCCGTCGACTTTCTCTAGCGAATGGCCTAACAAAACATCGATGCTCACTGTCGATATCGTAACGTCAACGGCTAGCTGGAATATTATATCGTCAGACGTAGTAGACGTCTCATGTGCTTCAAGCGAAGTAGTAAGACCCGTTTCATCCTTGCCAAATCAAAACTTAAGTGATCAATTGAGCATTTACCAAGATGAAACAGATGCGGTTTCGATGACTTTAGCGCCACTGCCTATACCAAGCACTACTCAGAAAACTATTAACCGAATTTCACCTCAATTTTCACTGTCATTTGATTTACCAACAACGGGACTAGCTTCACCGGCATCGGCTAGCCCCTCGTCAGATCACAGAGCGACAGTGGCCATTTCGCCAAGCACTCCTACGAAAATTTCGTCGGCTGAATTTCCTGCCTCAACTACATCGTTTTTCGACAACTCGATTTTACCTGCGGACAGTGCAATTGAGGATAGTTCTGCCAGCCCACGCGACACCTTGTCAGTAAGTGTATCAGAAGATATACCACAAGAAGGATTCACCACCTCCTTCTCCACATCGGTAATCCCTGCCGGATCGCCGACAGATTCTATGTGGATACTTGCCACGAACGTAACTTATGTGCCAACAAGAACGACCGCACAATCTACAGTTAGTTCTTTCATCCTGGAAGTATCGACTGCGAAACAACCTGCGACAGCAAGCGAAAGAGATACCAAGTATTGGATACAGACAGGTGAGTTGGAGAAGAGAAAGGAAACAATGTCATCTGCTGCATTAATCAGACGTGAAATAGAAAACCTTTATATGCGAATGCTACTGATTTTTGTATGGCTCATTGAAATGGACAACTGGATAACTGTTATACCTAACATATATCAAGAACGTTAGAGCAGAAGAAGACACATGCATACTGTTATAATATCAACGAGTTTCCTTGCATCTTTACAGAGCTTCGCATGCCTCCTGACGTAAATTCTACTGATACTTCAACGTTAGTTAAAAACTTGGCGTTCCTTTACGAACGGGCTTATGTCCGTCAGCGTAAACGACAGCGACGGTATGCCAGACCAACATCGATAAAGTTGATCTACGTCCGGAATGATTATATACAACGGAATATTACTCTTGTGTATGTGTTGTACTATCAAGGACAGCTGGTGCCAGCTTTTGAGGCTGTAGAGAAAATGAGAGTCGTCCGCGAAGCTGATATGGTAAAACTCCTGCAACATGGCATTATTGTCAAGGCTAAACGTGAGTAGTCAGTCCTTTTGCGGATCTTTCGGTTTCTCTTTCGGCCGTCAAGTATACGGGCCCGATGCAGCTAGACGCGATAATATTCGTGATCATTCTATGATACGTTCTATCCACACATGGCCAATTATTGATAATGTTAAACATTTGTATGGTCCCTCTTTCCACTTCTTCGCATTGCTAGCCTACGAGCCATGGACGTCAAGTGCCCTTTTGGAAAATCGCGAAGAGATCTGGTACAAAACCAAGTTGGCGTGGATTCTCGTCTTGATTCTCCTGTTACTCCTTCTTCTGTTGCTCCTGCTATTGTGCTGTCTATGCGTACGTACGCGAAAGAGACAGAAGGCCGAGGTGAAAGACGCTGAAGTTTCCAGTTCCTTTAGCCAGGGAGAAGGAAGGTTCAGCACAAATTCGGGTATCGTAAGTATATTGTGCCAAATACCTGGAAAGCCCTTTAGCGATTACTCCTATAAAAAATGGTCAAGCAGCTTGCAACACTAAAGTGTTTAAAAATGATCAGCGTCAATAAGATTTACATACGGAGACGTAAGAACCAAAACACATACAACTTAATGGGGCTAGAATTCGTCATCGTCATTTATATTCTGTAGACAATGTATGCAGTCATTCTTCTATGCTGTTGTGTTATCATATTCTTGTTACAGACAATGCCGGCGGAAAGCTTACGTTCATATCGTGACGCCGTAACTAGCCCAGTGCACTTCGGCGAAACGGGCACATACCGAAGAAGCGAGTCCCCGAAATTCTACGAGAATCAGGCCTTCGAGGGATCACTAGATGAGCCCAGAGTTCGACGAAGGCCCATCTTGACACAACATACGTTTGAAGCGACATTCGAGGGCGAAGATAACGGGCATGCTCGAACTGAATTAACACCTCCCGAAGTTAAGCCTCGCAGACGAATAAAAAATTTCGATGCTGAACAGTCGGTTGCCCCCAATGAACTGTCTACGTATCAAGATATTCGAATACCGTAAGTTATTGCGGAGTTACGATTATTGTATAAATTAATTAGGAACGATATGAAATAACAGAAATAGCCGTGCGTCAAGCTAATGGTATGCATGATTTCAACGACAGGTATACTATGTAGACACGTGTGTCAATACCTGCTAAACCTCCTGCTGAAGACGGCGGGGTTTGCTGGTCTAAGCCCCACTAAATACACGTAAAGTACGCTCCGTATTTGATGAAACGAAGAAAATTTAGAGCAAGCTTATACGTGGGTTGTTTCAAAAGTCATTTTTTCGCACAATTTTTTACACGTTATTTAAATTTAACCTATGCATGAGTTATGCATAACACTGTATTCGAAACGCCATGTCAATTTTTTTTCTCCTAAGCTTTGCATTGCGTATCATCCTATCGATCCCAATGTTAACTCGACAGACGCTGTAGTTGTGAACAAAAAATCCATTCTTTTGTCACAGTGCATCAGAAATCGAGATCCGACGAGTGATTAGTGAGCTCGCAAGCGAAGACGAGGAGTCCTCGGGAGAAAGGATCGCCGAAACGCGACGACAGCTCGAGTCCATGACCGAAAAGCTGAACGCACTTGTGGACAATAGTCTGTCAATTGAACATACACGCAGTAACCTGTACGGTAGTACACGGCAAAGGACGCTAGTTGTCCGCAGAGATTACAAACACCGATCAAGATCGGCGGATTCAATTGACAAGTAAGTGTAGCTATTAGTTCATTATGGTAACGGCTTATAAATTTCGTAGGGAAAGATTAGCATGAGATCTATGATCATTGGTCATGGGGCGTTACGAACTGTTCAGCATGAACGGGCCTACTGGAAATGCAATAAGTTTATATCTCCAGGTGATGAGGTTCCTTTTGACGTAAATGTGCGTATAAACGGAAATTTATGTTGGGGCAGGACGGCTGTCGGACGACCGCTTTTCACAGTTTCACATGGTATGAACAGAAATATAATTATGTATTGCTAACAGGTATCCAGGAGTATCGCAGGTTCCTTCACTGAATAGCCCGATCTATCGTGATCAACCAACGCAAACTTATAGCATGACCCAAACAAAGAGATCAACAACTCCACATTTCCTGGTAACGATACATAAAGATATCGCCAGAACCGAACAACGTATACAACAGAGGCAATTTGTAAGTAGCATAGATTTAAGACCCACTTTTTAATCAGTGCGCCATAGGCTGGCCAGAAAATTCTTTTTTCCCTGAATATATATATTGTAGAAGATGCTCTCGTAATGTTTTTCTTATGTTGCAGCAACGAACTGTCGAACAATCGGATCGCTTGTCCAGAGCAGTGCAATACCGACAGCCGGCAGAACACGTAATGGAAGCTATTAAACACGAGTTAGACAAAGCTCAAGAATCGAATCGGGAGAGCTTTGCCTAAATGCCGCGGATCGAAAAATACTAGCAACATTTATTGATTAATCGGCCATCAACATAACTGAGGATCAATCAGGTGACAAGTCATCGGATGCGCCCCGACCAGCGTAGATCACAAGGTTTTATAGGTTTCAAGTACGCAGAGTCACAACAGCTTACGCTGTAAAAGCGTAGTAATAATATTGCCTTATTAGCAAAGTCGCGGCACAAGACTGTATCGCAACCCATGCCGCAGGCAATATGTTTATAATGACATCAGGCAAAGCAGCAGCTAACAAAAAAAAATAGATAAACTGTCAGCCTTGTAAGTAAAAAAGGTCCAAGTAAAAACATAGGGGCATAATGAAAGCGAACAATGCTGGGCGAAATCTGTATCATTATTGTGGTCTAGTAGTACACACTAAGCAAGGGTTAACGCTAACTGCTTTCAGTCAGTAGGGACGCACTGAAGATCCATCGCAAGAAGTTATATATGTATACATATATATATATACATTGTGCTTGCGGAATCCTAATTAGCCTAAATGTAATTAGCAAGAAATCTACATTTTTGAGGCTTAGTACAGGACCTTGCGGCGACTATAACAGTACCTTTTAATCCTTGTGTGCTACGAGTATTGCTAAAGATGTCAGAGAGAGAGAGAGAGATACGTTCGTGATAGTTTAATACTGAGATTTTCAGCATAACATTAGGAACATACCGTTATACATTATCGAACAATAGGCTTGATTACTTCAACAAAGCCTTTGACACTTCTGTTTGGATAGCTGTCGCAACTGAGCGACTGTTTTGTACAATAAGATACATTTCTCCTGGACCGTACGCTTTATGAGTGCAAATCAGCCAAGATATAGATTTGCTTTAAAAAAAAACGTTGATTTATAAATTACACACTGAAAACTACTGACGTCTGAACGTTAGAACTCGGCTGGACTATGTACCGTACCTTGCCAATGAATGTTTTATAAAATACAATGTACCTTTTACATAGTAGAAGTAGTGTATACTGGATGAAATGTACTCTCTGTAACATTTAACTATTCCTAAGGATACTTGAATTAATAAATATTTAGATATTAGTTGTTTTCTATCATGTTCCTGTATCGTTGGTTATCATCAGGTAATTAAAATAGGAACGTATTGTCTTCATAATATATTTATATACATATATAATAGAACATAATATATTTATGAGTTTCACAGGGCAGGATAAACTAAAGAATACTTACTGTTTGACTAACGAAGCGTATGTAATTATCGTTACATACCTATACATAGCAATAGTAATTCAGGTATTTAGTTCGCTTGTGTGAATATCTATACATATACTGGTTAGGTTGCCATAATTACTCTCGTTCTGATGGTAATTTGCGTGAGCTGCACAAAAATAGGCTGGACGGTCCCCAAAATGGGCAAATGAAAGACAGCGAACCCAATGTCGTCAACATCAGCAGTGATAGATGCGATCGGACAATAGCAAACACAAGCCGTTAGCGGTTCAGCATTGAGTCTGAGAGTCCGCGTTGTAAAGCAGTATAGAATTTAAATGAAAAATAACCGGGATTCAAATCTTGATGACTTTCATTGTCTCATTCTACTACAGGTTGGTGAGAAATATCTACGTTTTACGAAGAGAGGTGCAAATAAAAATGGTCGAATCACAGGGAATGTTGTCGAAGCTAAACCCTTTCGCCAACCGCTGTACCATTCTGCCATATAAATACGATTTTTCTGTCTCATCAAAATGGCAGATCTCAACACGTTTCGCTATTCAGTTCAGCTATCCTTATAATGATGAGCCTAATGATGAATTCGTGATTGTATTTTATAACGCCGCTTAATGTCATAGTTAGTATTAAATCAAGCTGAGTTGTAGCGTTCATTTTCTGGTTTTGTCCTGATTTGGCCAGGCCGATCTACAAACCTTCAACTGCTAAGCATCTGCCTGCTCGTAGCGCCAATTCAGCCGTTCCCGTATTAGTAGTTTAATGGAAAACAAATGGCCACCATAAATAATTCAAAAATCGGAAAACTTTGATACCTAACGAACAACTTTTCTGTATTTGGCATGAATTACATTTCTGACCATTTCCATTTGGTCAAACTGATCGGCTCTCTTAGAAGATTAAGTCAAAACCTAAACGTATCGGAGCTTGTGTGTTTTTTCTCCTTCTTGTTCTTTGAACTTGCGCTTCCTGTAGATGGTAGTAGTGTAGGATGCATCGTTGAGTGTGAAAGTATTTTACTTCCTCTATGCCGGTAGTCTATTAGGCCGCTTCAGTATCACATAGCTCAAACGACATTACGTATTTAGGCCATACGAATTATGAACTATCAACTCTAGAAAAAAACGTTAAAACTTTGGCAATTCATTACAGGCCCTGCTCGTTAGAAAACTAAACGCAATTAACTATATAACAGGAAACGTTACATTGATTTAAGCTAACGATAAAGAGATCCCTTTCCTGTAAGCTATTTTTTTCCATGAAAAATTCTGACATTCAGACAAAACCGAAGAATCGGACACGAACTGTAATGTTACCATAATAGATGAGTCGGAGGATACGTACGAAGATGATATACCGCAGACGACAAAAAATATCTCCTGTCTCTTGACGAGTTAGAAATATAGGCGCCCTTGTTACAGAGTAAAACAGTTCTTTGTGGGGCCAAAGAATTCACTGAATACTTCTATCGTATCGGTGAATACTATATGAGTAACTGTTCATTGCGATAACAGGTTCTTTTAGGTTCCGAGACGTGACGGCTGTAAGGCGTCAGACGTACTCAATATACTCAGGAGGATAATCAGAAACCAACGAGTCACGAGAGCTATCTAACAACTCTAAAACTAGTTAATATTATCATTATGAACATTGTCTTATTAAATGATATGAAATAAAAACAGAAGTCTTATTAAATGATTTAATGTTTTGTTCGCTATTATGACGACTTCAAGTTAGAAAAATGTTTTTATCTTTTGATTGAATTTTTTAAATTCAAAGGGTAATTACTATTAGATGAATGAGTTAAATAATGCTATTAAATTGATCAATTTCTAATTAAATTTATTTCTTTATTTTCGTATCAACACAAAGTACTAGAGCGTTAAGGGTACATCTCACCTATCTAATTTGTCGGAAACATAACTATTCTTTTACTCATATTTACTCAGCATGCCTAAGTACATAGCGTGCTGTTATTACGTTGTGATTCATGTCTGTCGTGTTTCTTTGCATAACTAATTTCTTTAGTTATTAAACTTGTATTGTTTAAGCAAATACTAGCAAACAACGTTTGTTGAAACAACGTAATCAAGATTCCGCGCCCGATTTGTACCACCTCTTGATCTCATCGATGGAGAATTCCTTAACAGAAACCGGATAGATTTGCTCGTGCGCTTCAATTGGCGTCTCGGCCTGAAAGTTCGATTATAGTTTTAAGTTAAGAAACCCAGTATACACAGAAAAAAAGAAGTAGGTTTCAACGGATTTAAACTATTGCGATGTACGAACTGTAATTTGTATGATAAACGAACGGTCATGTGGATGGACCTCGTTAAATAAACAGTTCTGTTTGATATAGGCCACCTGCCCTTATGCTATAGTGAACCACGAAACGATTTCTCGTGCGCTATATGCTTTATTACCTGTTCTATGATTTTTGCGTAAGGGATCATTCGAAACGCACCATCGAAATACCTATACTCAGTAATACAACAAGATGCATAATTTGGCCAGTTGTACACATTACGTATCAGCAATAATCCGTACCATGTCTGCTTACGATATATATATATATATATTGCCTAGTTGTTACCGACGTTAAGCCATTTTTTCCGATTCGGATTCAGTTTGATGAGTCGCGCAGGGAAGCGACAAAAACGTTGAAGGAAAATTGAGCTTCACAAATTTTATGCCAAAATCAGTCAATAGATATGGCCTTGTAAGCACGATGATAAAGCTAACATATATATTATAGTAACAATAGTCTGAGAAGTGATGAAAATGACAACCAATATTTACGGTACAGCATTGAAGAACCGTCGTGTCGAGATACGCGAATATGCTGCAAGAAATAAAAGAGCCAATAGAAAGTTCGAGCAGGAAAAAATGATAGGTTTTGGTTAACATAAGGAATACTGCTTTCATGATCTATCCGGTGGTGCAGAACCAGCTACTGATGCGCCCCCTATTGTTGACCGAGTTGAGTGACAATGAAAAATTATCAATCTGAAAGTATCAAACAGGAATTTGTCCAAAATTGTTTTTTTTTCCCTATGAAGCATTGCCCCTAGAAATGATAATCAATGATACCAATTGACGACAAACCATTTGTGCTAAGGAAGCATCCATATATTAGCATTTATTGAAAAGATAGCTGCGTTAGCACGAACCGTGCTCGTTTTTTTCTCCAATGAGGCTAGATAACTTTCCACGAACAGTAGCTGCTTCCATTAAATCTATGTAGTTCAATTAAGATTTTTTTTAATATTTTACAAAGAGTATACGAGTGATACGAGAGTATACAATATACGAGTAATAATGAAAGTTACTTTACAACGGTACAAATGAACACTAAATAAGATTATATGGCAGGTAAGTGTTGTATGTTGCGGCATATAAATTCTATCAATTGCCTGCTCGCGCGTTCCGTCACAGAGGCAGACAGATCGTTCTTTTTTTTTGTAGTGGGCAAAAATTCGCCAACCATGGAAAGACAATTAGTGCAAATGGTCAATTGAGATATGCTTTCATGTTCCCTATCCAAGTGCACTTAGAAACGGTTAAACTATGGTTGAGGCATTTAATAAAACAAAGACTCACTACGGTTTTAAAATGAGTGAAGAGTTGGTTTTTTCAATAGTCAAGAATACCTGAACTTCAAATAAGCTTAATGAAATAGCCTATTAGCTTGTGCGAAAAATACATGTGTAAGTCTCATGTTATTTAAGATAGCATTGGTAAGTATAGAAGTTCCAACGATAACCGCGCAAAGAAATAACCTAATGTTGAGTGAAGGTCAATATGCTCAATAGCATTAACTGTAATGAGGTCTCTATGAATTACTATATATTTAAATACTATTTAATTTTACAAAGTAGCTGTTATCGTGATCAGGTTGATTTGAACGCGTCTTCGTTTGGTTTATACAAAGAATCGTCTGCAGTCAGTATTGGTATTAATACACAAACTATAGAATCTTTTAATTTCAAGAACTTGAAACAGATGATAACTAGGCAAATCTAAGGAGTTTTGAGCAATTTCTCAACTAATTTTTTGATCAAAAGTTTTAAAAAATACCTGCCAGCTTTTGACTCCTTTGTGAGTAATGTTTGAATGCTATATATTGAAAAAGAGTGGGTAGCGGAACACCAAGATCGCCCTCTACTTGCCCAGTCCGAAAATGGTTTAGGTCATACATTTCTTTCACAGATGGTGCTTTACCTCAGCGCAGAACGGATTCATAACAGATTTACAATAGTTTTTACACGTTCCAAGCTATTACACTTAGAAATTTTCAGCTCTCTTAACAGCCGGACGCCCACAACATTTGAAATCCTGTCTGAGATTTTGTTCATCGTATTCATATTTGATTATTCTCAATTAGGCCTAGCATGGGTTTTTTTTTCAAATCGATATATTATTCAGTTTTGCTCCTCAGTGCATATTTCCGATACGCTAAGAAGTACCTCTGCGAAAAGACTTATCTGTAAGATTTCAGAACGCTATTTGCTGAAGCTTGAAATCCGACAGAACTCAGGCTGAGGGAACGTAATGCATTTGTGTTATTGTTCAATACCTTGAAAATAATTATTGATTTTTATATGTAATGTAAATGTGCGTATATGTAGTCAGCTGTGCGACGCCTGGAGCAATACGGCTGTATTGCTTGGATAACGCGGCAATATATCTAACCAGACAAAGATTCTCTCTTCTAGATTTCTAGTCCGCTTTCCCATAAGTCACTATGCGTGCAACGCATCACAATTCATTCCCAATCATTTTGCCAAAACTCAGAAATCGTACCTGAATGAAACCTCATAGACCCTTACTATCAAACTCTGCTTATAAGCGAGTCTTTTTGTCGGCGTCTTAAATTCAATAGCTTGAACCTTTAAAAGGTGTAGCATTTATCCTCGAAGGTCTGAAACTGCTCACTTCGCAATTTTGCAGTAGTTCTTCTTAGTACAGCGAACACCGACGTTCGACTTAGAAATTTTTCACCAGCCTTCAGATCCTCGACTGTTCAGTAAGCCGTTGTAAGGCCAACTGTCTTTTTTCTGTTATTTTCATGTATATTAACAGTCCAGTTCCGTTCCTTTACACCCAGTTTCTCCTTACAAAGCCCACTTCTTTGCCCTTTGCTTGCGTAGCGTCTAAACCGACTCTGGATCCTAGCGTCGCTTCGGCATTACTATCGTTTTACTGCGTTTAGACTTTTCGACGAAGAAAACGATCAGAACATGCAGCTTTCCTGTTGATGCATACATTGAGTTGGTTGGAGCCATTTCGCGTATTAATGAACTGGAATTGCCTTGGAATGATGTAAGATGGGGCAATGATATTTTGATTTGTGTTAGACGTTATTATATTTCTCGTTTGCGGGCTTATGCCAATGCTTGTGAAGCTTTGTCAACAGCTATGTATTTGAGATTTAGATTTTCATATTTAATTTCGTAACTAATGGCTTTTTTTTTTACTGGGATTGACGGTCAAAATACGCTACGCCACTTATCTCCCACCTTGAGGCACGGCAGGCATCGGAGTCATGCAAACCCACATCTGAAAAATGTAATAGTCGATTTTCTTTAAATACTAGTTCAACGCGTGGCCATCACTGAGCCACGTCTCGTACGTGACGACGGTGTTTACGACTGTGTTTAGTCCCAAGAACTTTATACATATCGCAGGATACAACTGTATAATTGAGCATTCTAAAAGTTGTCAGTTCTCGTAGCTATGTCCAACAAATTATAATTGTGTTCTGCGACATATGCATACGTATGTGGGAAATAACTACTATGCATATATTAAATGTCCATGTTTAAAAACAGCTTCAAGAAGGCACATCCAATTTTCCACGTGAACGATTTTTTTTTACCATAAAACGGAAAAAATGTTTGAATTGATGTTTTTCAGTCTAGCTTCATAATTGTTACTAATTGAGCAGGGTAAATATCGATTAAGCAAACTGCTAATACGGCAGCAAACACGATAGTCTAAGCGTCTTTTACCGCTCGGGTATGATGGTCCCTTGTTGTCTTTCGTGTCTTTCTAGCTGCGAAAAAGCTACAGAGGATGATGTATTAAGGCTGCGTCATCGCCAACATTCGCTACGTCCACGAACTCAGCTTAAGCTTCTGTCTTAGCTCATCGCTTGTATTGACTAGGTGGCCTGCACCCACCGCACGATAACATGATGGAGCACGTCGCATGAGCAGGATCGCAACATAGCCGACAACGAAGGCTCCACGGCCCCTGTCCTCTAACCATAATGCACAGTCAGAGCACATTACTCATATTAGGCCTGATGGGTAGTGAAAGTGGGGTAGACAAACGAAAGTCATCAAAGACGTTTAGTTAAGCGAGCACGAATGATAAGCGTGAGCCACTTAAAAGGTCACCCACAACTGCTTTGCTTGTAAATGATGACCCGTCACACGCACACCAATCGTACATACATAACATATTTACACTGGCGGGACAAGAGTGACGATGATCGTTTTGAATATAGGGCTAGGAAGAGAGGTGTCCAAGAGATGACGCGTTATTGGTATTACATGGATAACAACAAACTAACCTTACCTAAGTCGTGCAAGCAAATCGAATACTATGGCTGATTTAGAAATTAGCGATTTCATTAAACTAAACATCCGTTCCAAGCCAGTCGTAAGCACCCGTCGTAACGGTAGAGCTAGATACCCTTTGAACTTACTTTTCAATAGAATATCCATTGAATTAAGCTGATGTACAGCTTGGGATTTTCATTTCGTACCTAATTATTTCATGCAACTACTTTAACTAATCGATAATCCATGCAGCAGAACGCTATGAAATATGGCCTATATTTAAATGTACCGCGCTCAAACGACGTCGCAATCGTATGCGGGCTGCGCGGTACTAACATGATCGATAGCCGATCCGGAGCTCGTTCGGCACAGATGTCGTTAGCCATAAAAGGAACCTTCGATGCTTTTTACTAAAACCACCAATGTCTAACTTCTCTGGAAGTCATAGTTCAATTTCAACTGTTCTACTTACTCAGCGGGAGTCCTCTTTCTGGTCGAATTTCGTTTGGCACTAACTTTATTAACTTGTTTGTCGGGCGGCACTATTTAGGTATAAAACTGCGCTTCTGGTATTGATCGCTAGTTCTCGTAATAATTTTTTGACTTGTTTTATTAACACTGTATGATGCTATGGCACGTATGCAGATCAACGATCATAACTAACACTGCCTACTCGAAGTACGACGTCACATCATGAGGTCAAACCTTGAAACCGATGCTAAAACGATTCACCCGTCATAAAAAAGCGGATGAACCCAAAGTACGGAAATATAGCGTTGTTATGACTAGACATTTAAAACAGCTTTAGAATTTCACATGGCGCTTATCAACTGCGTCATAATGCATAAAAAAAAAACTTGCAATACATTTGCACAAACAGCTTAATACAAACTACGAAGTCTTACTTACAGAGCCGTTTAGTAATTCTAAACGATCTAACATCGATGACAGCTAAGTGAATTGATGGAAAAAGAAAGAACTAGGGAGGAAACTAAAAGCATAGCTCGTTTAGTTCTGTTTAGAGGAAATAGTATGTTACAAGTTCTCACAAATATACGTATTGGACATTCAGCATAAATTTGCATACGTAATCGATCCCTTCGAGTTCAGCGTGTTAAAAGTTTTTCTCGTTCTTGCTACTGAATAACGCTTCCTCAGCCTTATTGGGTCCAAAGACGTTGACGAACTGCCAGACTTAGTCAAATGTTCTAGTGTGAAGTGTGCAGTTATTCGGGTCATCGGATCAGCAGTCGAACTAAGTTGTCTTGTGGTAAAGGCACTTAATCATCGCCGAAAGATATAGGGCACTATCATGCGATGAAGGCTCCCCCATCGAAGAAATTTATCCAAAATCGGTGGTCTTAATAGCGTCCCGATGCAAAAACCTATATACTTTCTCGCCGGTTTCCCTATCGAATATCCTATACTCGTATATGCGCCAAATTAGAATACTTATTTTGTTTTTTAGTTTTTAAAGTTTTATGTTTTTATTTGTTTTTTTGTATTATATATATAATATCTACTACTTCGAGGAAACATGATGTCTTACGGAAGAATTTTAAGCGTATCATTGTCATTACAGCCGTGGATATTGTGGAGAGATCGCTGTTACAGTGCCCAAATGTCAAAAAATTTAAGTCGAAATTTACGGAAACAACAGGGGGTTGGTTTTTACCGAGTTGCTTCAAGGGATCAGTCTGATCCAGCGATCTAAGTTTTGATTTCTAAAAACATTGTCAAGATTTAAAATCAACTGAAAAAGCACCGTATCACAACAAATATTCATCTTGTCCATATACCCCCGTTTTGCTTTGCAGCTCACTTTCATACAAATATATACCATATATTATATCGAATATACAAAAATGGAAGTATCAAAAGACGGTATACACAAAATGTACCATCACTCTGATCCTCAAGAAGTAGGGCACTGCCAAATGCTACTTTTGATACCATAGTGCATTCCGTGAAGTAATCGGATGTTCTTCATTGATAGCTCTTCTCTATTCACCCGCTAAAGCGGCTTACGAAATTGATGCATTTTTGCAATTTCCGTTAAAAGCATTGCAAGCCATATGTGAGGCAGATTCTTGCTTAGTTAGTAGGAACATGAGTTAACATCGACATTAAGGAAAGTTCAGCTATAGTCCGAACTGCTGACCTATTTACGTTCTGAAAATCGGTCAATCGCTGTAAAGAAAACTTAAGCGTCATGTAAAAGGCCTTAAAGAAAACCAAAGTCACTGACAATTTTTTAAGCAGCTGCGCTTAAAATTTATAGTTATAGGATAAAAAAAAAAAGCATTTTCGATGTAATGCTTTATTCACACGCGTTTATACCAAAGACATACAAAAGGCGGATAGGTTGAACTTTCAGTTTCGCTGTGAGGTGGCTGCATGGCCCATCCAGGACTTGTGCAGGAAGATCAGACACCAGGCAAAGTGCTTTCTAGCTTCTAACTGGTAGAAGGAAAGTGTTTTCATATCCAGTAACGAGTAGGGTATCGGCTTCCGTCTACAGAACAGATCCAGACAAACTCGACAGGTAGCGTTATAATTAAGGTAAACAGCTCTCCAATGGCCGTTTCAAAGAAAAAGAGCTTGCGATGAGAAAAGTCTAGTCTAAATTATGCTTTCACTTGCTTTAGTCAGTTTCAACACTTGAACATTTTGATTGATATTACTTATTACTGAGGCACAGGAGTACTCTAAGCTCCTATAATAAGGGGATACATGTAACAGCAACGGCACCGTCCATAGACGGATAGACCAAAACGTTTCGAACCATAGAAAATTAAATTGTTCAATCCATTCGACTACCCTTTGAATTTGGGTTTATCTTCTGGCTAAATATTACACTTATTTCTACGATTTACATACAAATGGCTTTGTCAGCCCATTATATCGGTCTCTGTCAAGGACACTGACGATTGTTTTCCTAGGGCAATAGGCTCTGGATGACCTCAGGTACAAATGTCGATTTGGTAAAATAGAAGAAGTGGCAAATATCGTCCACCAAAAACAAGAAGTTTTTGTAGCGATAATTTTTGTAAAAACAATTCTTACATTTAATTGCCGAAGCAAATATTCGCACACTGCAATCCCAAAAGAAGTGGTAACTGTTCACCAAAAACAACGCATTTTCCTCCCCCCGCGTACAGATACACAAAACTTACTCGATAGAAATGACAAACGGCTTCGTACAAAATTGACGTTGACATTGAAACGTATTAACGTATTGTACTACCACTTATATGGGTGTAGAAAATGGCCCAATAACCATTAGTTTAGACGTGTTCTATTCTGATAGACGTACCGCAAGTCTGGAGACCGTTACAAATTTCCGACAGCTTCGACCGACCAGTGTAAAATCCCTTTTAAAAGAAACTGCAGGTAAATGAACGAGCAAAATTACAGTATAGCTTTTGGATGTAGACAGTTTATAGTTATAAGTGGTTGACAAAGCGGGAAATAGAAAATTTAAATAGGCGAGGAATCAACACCGATAAAAACACTTTACTTGTTATTAATATTTATTTTAGGGGCCTCGCCAGCAATTACTTTCTTTGATCGATGTCTGCACAGGCCAGGACGAATCTGCGCTGCACCAAAGCCCAGTCTGGCCACTTCAGTAGTGTTGCGGATAACGTTAAGATTACTGTGAATTCAACCGTTTGACTGTACTTCATTGAACTGGGTCTTGACTGAAACGCATGCTCAATGGCAGCGGGGATCCGTCACTAATTTTGCGTGTAATAGATGTGTAGTGTTGAAAAGAGACCGCTCATCAACGGCTCTACAATTATATGTTTGCACGTCTATATATACAAGAGAGATACAAGAGTGCCTTGTTCAGGACAGAAATTAAGTAACGGTTGCAGCCCTTTGATCTTAATAGCGGAATATATATATAGAATACTGAGCCATTTTTTGTTATACGTATGCAATTACTACTTGTTAATATCAGATCCCTTGTGGGCTGTATATCTAACTTGACTAACTAAAGCAGCTGAAGTTAATTGCTTTGATGCGAAACACTAGGCTAAGAAAGCTAAGGTTTATTATACTGTAAAATAAACTTATTATTATTAAGCAATAACAACACAATCATCGGTCATTCAATTGTTCACGAAAAGGTGTTCTAGCTATACTCAACCGAAGTTAGGGTCTATAGTCGGGAGGGTAATTCGAATTTCTACGCTTTAATGATCATGATGAGCAAAGCAACGGTAGTGACACTGAATAGATTAGCATCAACAACATTTCGCTTGGAAACGTACGTCGTACAATATTCACCTACAATCGGCCTCGTCTGCTCAATATCATCAGGTTTGACCTTTTAAAAAAGAAAAGGACACCGATGACTCCTGTTCCGACAACTGTAACCAACGCCTTATTTAGCCTCAGCGTTATTTTTACTTAGAAGTTACGCAGATCATTAAACATCGTCTCAACGTGAGCGAGTTTCCAGCTTTGAAGAGTGCTCGTCTGATACTTGCCCCATTGACAGTTGAGTGAGGGCACTAGTACTTAAAAATATTACAATACAGACTTATTTATGAGCTCGATGTAGAATGCAACAGTTTTAATTATACATATAAATGATACGAAAAAATCAAACTCAGTAAAGAGTCAGCGAGTGGAGAAAAACACCACACAGTATATAATTCAATTTTTAATTCGCATAGACGTATCCTTTTCCGTACTGTTTTCCCCAGTTCATTCGTAGACTGCGGCGTTGGCAGTTCGCCATTTTTGCTTTGATGCTTGACAAATAGGCAGCAGCTACATAGCAGAACTGCCTAACAGGACAGCCAAGGCTTTTCTACCTCCAAACACCAGGGTTGGTAACATGACGTATTGATAAAAATCGCGTATTAACTTCTCCATTACATAGGATCAAAAACAACGCAATTTTTGTTTGAACAATCCTTCTAGAAACAAAAAAACAGGTTGAACATTTTTTTTTCATTGTTGAGCATGTGGAAATGGATATTAAAAACATGTGTTTACACAATATGTCAATATCCTGTAGTTCCGTTTCTGGGTAGTGGTGAATACGGGGCATGAGTTAACGTGCCCCAATGCTATGGCTACGAACGTTGCCAACGAAACGATGATAATACTAGAGAACTTAATAATGCCGAAAGACCATCTGCTTGATTGTACGAATATAAAACATCATATGTTAGGGTTCTCTTTATTTAAGCCATTCATTTTTTGACGGTGGCATTGAGCCACCGGTGTAGAACGACACCCAATAATTTGAATAGAAGAACATGAATCTAGAGCCATACGTACCTTATGTAACAGGTTTGTCTTAAAGTAGCGAGATCACCCACTTCTGATTTCACTGATTGACAGATTACTGTTTATTTGCTTTCTTTTTCTACAGATACTTCAAGCGTTCCTGCTTGAGTTAACGATAATGCTTTCCATAGCTGGCTTGAATCATGCAGACGGTTTATGTCGATGCTTGTTGTTTCACTCACGAACGTATCATAATTTTGCCTCCCATCATTTCTAACCCTTCCATCACCAGGTTCTCTATCATTTCCAGTGCTTTTTTCCGCTTGCAAGCCTGTTTCCTGGCACAAGCTTTTATGTTACTTAATTTATTGATTCTGACATGATCAGCTGTTCCGTCTTTTCCGCTCATCAGTACCTCTGACGTATTGAATGGAGGGTTTACCAGTATAAACGTTTTTGGCACAGGTTTCTCAATTAATATATAGAAATTCTTTGAGTCTTCACGGAAAACAAAGAGCTTTCCCTTTGAGCTATCCCAAACCGAGAATTTTTCAACGCACGTCTACTGAAGAATTTACCCTTTGCAAATCGCTCGTCGTCATTCTGTACAGATTGATCTTCATCGCCGCAGCAGTAAATGAAATATACAAAAGAAATACGGCCGGTACCTGCTTCAGGAGACAGCGATTCGTGACATTGTTTTTACGTTCTAATCGCACCGAAGGATGGGTCATATTTTACCGTAGATACTGTGGAACGAAATAAAAGAAGACTACTGCTGTTCCTTAAGGACAATGGCCCTATTAAGCAAGACCTGATTTTTGTCTCGTATGCGATGCTGATGTACGCGACGTGTAAGCGTAAAACCAAAGTTGTTTTGACGTTGAGTAGAGAGAGCATGCTAAGCGATTAAATTCATCCCTTTTTGTTTCGAGCTTTACACCCGGAGTCGTTACCACATGGAGTCGAACCTGGACCACATACCCATAAATAAGTAACCAAAGTTTTTTTCATCTACATACTTAAACTTTGCTTTCTTACTCAGTGAGGATTTCGGGATAGACGCCATTTTGTATGCTATTCAACTGAGAAGCACAATAACAACAAGACCGAAGGTTATTAGGTTTATTATGAAACACTATGAAAATTCAATTTGTAACTTTCGCGACCTGATACATTGACAGTGGTCAGTCCCGAAATAGGTGTGGGCAAAATCTATAACCTTAAGCATATAGGAAAAACATTTATGTGGTCTATAACTATATTAGTCGTTTTTATTTATTAATTTAACAAATCGGTCCAGTTGTACGCTATAGCCTCGATAGAGGTGTCAATCAATCACCAAAAACGATACAAAACTACGAAAATATCATAATGGGCCTGATACTGCATCATGATTTCTGAGTTCAGTTTGAATTATTTATTAAAAAAGAGTTGTCTGATTCTCAATTGTCGAACTTCCCTGTACGATATCCTGGTTCCAAGCGATTCTTGGATACATCACCGATCATACAGAGTACACTTCGTACTCGTACATACTCTCTGATAGAATATCATGTTCTGTGTATCAAGATACGGCAGTATGAAAAAAGTGAAAACTCGTATTCCATACACATTATGTATAATATCTTGCATTTTATTCAGCTTTGGGCAAGAAAGTGAAGGTTTCCCTAAAAAAAAAGCGTCCACTTTCAATCATAAGGTGCTAAACTACGTGATCACCATAGATAATCGACTCTAATTTTGTGTGTGTATACACAAAATGTGTATGTACAGGCAGATGTTTCAAAGCCACTTGTTATTCGACTTCCATAAAACATTAACTTTTATGGTGGCCAGGCGCAGACCAACGTGCCGTGTACGTTGGTCTTCACTATTGCTACACTACAGTATCATAGATACCTATATATGCTAGCAGCGTATCTCCCTTAAAGAAACAGCAAGATCTAGGAATAATATAAAAAAATATTTGCACGTAGTCTAAATTAAAGGAACAATAGCAAGTGTTGTCAGAGGCCTATTGATTGAAGCCATATTTTGCATGGTGACCTATGGAGAGATTAGTACTATGTGTAGATGCTGGAGCAACGTTAGATGGCAGGGTGTGCATTTGATCATTGTGATAATTATCATGCCTCTGTCCTGATACTGCAGCGGCAGAGAGGTCCCCATGAATTGATATGTTCAACGAATTACTCGTAAGCTGTTGAACGTGTTCACCTGTTTGCTGGGAAGCATCGCCATTTGAGTTTGTCATTGATAAGCTGCTGTTATCTGTTGTCGATGACGCCACAGTTGAAGGCCGATTGGCATACTGAGGTGCGAGATTTTGTACTATACGACTCAGGCAGTCGAGACTACTCGGCTCAAATTGTACTGGCGAATCTGATAGCGTCGATGAATATCCTCGATGACGACCCAATAGCTCTGTAAAGTCTGTAGTAAATAGAAGAAGCAGGTTAATAAATAAGAAAACTTCAATGACTCGATGACGTTTCCAAAGCAACGACTACCGGCTAGGCATAGCGCAGATGTTTCTCGACCGATAAATCGATTCTCCAACTGCATAGGGTTTTATCTAGCGAACTGTATTAAAAAGTTGAAGAAAGTCGCTTTACTGGTCATGCTTCGACTGAAGTTTGTTTCTGACATCAGGATGGATAACTTGCGACCCATAACCCAAAAGTTTTACTAATCCAGTCTTTAGCGAGATTGATTGAATGTATGCGGCAAGCGCGTTGACTAGCGTCTAACTGTTTGATCCGGCCAAAGCGCCGTATATCTTAGTATGGGTTGTTTGGACGAGCAACAAATAATTCCATGATCTAATATACAGGGCATATTGATTGTACACGTTAGCATTGTAAAGACGGCGGGTAACGGACAAAGTCAGTCACTATTCAACAACGATTATATTAGTCGCTGTTGCCTCTACTACAGCTTGAAGAAGAGTTCACTGGTCCCGATGTGAGCATAACTATCAGCAGAGGTTTTGCTTCGAATGGCTGGGTCAGCACAAGGCCGCCTTGTAGACCTCGTGAGAGAAAGACAAAAACCTATACTTTAGCAAAGAGCGTTCACGCTATTGGCGGTAGCTGCTAGAGAGCTCTTTTAGTCAGTAAAGCACATCATTCTCTCTGGCTGAAAAACCGCGTCTGAATAGGACGGCTGTATAGATCGCGTAAAGGTGCACCTGAAGGGGGTAGGTATCCAGCCGATTTCGTCTATGGAAAGTATAATAAAAAAAGAAAAATTTGATCCCACCTGAGGTAGCCTGTGAACTCAGAGATTTTGTACTCTTGCAGATTTCCCTTTCGAATGACAAGCTTGGCGGGTAAACTAGCCACCATTATATCAGCAAGATTGTATAAGAACAGGAACTAGATCCAACCCGGTCAGTCGACATAGACTATGCTCAAATCCGCGGCAGTGATAAAAGTTGGCTAAATGAACAGTTTGCATCGCTCGAGTCCATCTAACGCGAGTTCCACGATAAACGAACGACCAATGAATGTAACAACCACATGTTCCTTTAGCACTTTAGTTTTAAGCTGCCTTCCAATATTGCTGCTTAAATGTATTGGTTCTCATGACACGCAGACTCTGTCGTCGACGTGGATGATGAAAAAACGGCCTTCGATTATACAACGCGAGGGTTATTTATTATGCATAGTACAGAAATAGGTTGAGGCTTCAATGGACTATGCGGTCATATCTGCTGAGCTCGTCAGGCCAGCGTCTGTCAGTCAACACTATAAAACGCTTTCAAAAACAACAAGGCCGATATCCGGAGGGTAGAAATAACAATGTCGTACCTAACACAGAATATCAGCCCTTATGAGTGTGCGTTCGTCACTGGCAGAAACCCATCTTGCATTATGCTACATCTGTCTCAGTACGCCTATGATGTGTATGTACAAGATAATGAACAGTATAATGATATGTTGATGCGATACGTAACGACGATATTGTGGCAATATTCATTATTTTAGTACTTAATAAAATCAGTTGTTTACGTGTAAATTGTTCCTGTCTTGATTTATATAGGCCGCATATTATGTATCGTTGACGGTGTGCTTGGTACTTACATACATACTGCTCGTGAAGCAGCGGAATTACTCGTGTATGATTGTGATGGTGGTTAAATTTCAGGTGGGTAGTTTATATAACCCTATCGGCCAATGCTACGCTAGTTCATATACGCCGTAGCGATATACTATAGTAGTAGGATTCTCTAGATGAATGAATAGTTGCGTATACAATATAATTGCTTTCAACCTTTGTAGGCCTTAATTGGAAAATGTCATCAATTCAATTGTCGATGGCGGAGCCACGACTTGTAATCAAGCCACGATCATGTGAGGCAGCTGTGTCGTCCAATGCATAAATATATGTTGGAAACGAAGTGGTGTTGTCGCACATAAAGATCTCCTCATTTCGGACTGATCTTGCCTTGTGGCTCATGCGCTATAGATCCCCTTTTGGATAGTTGACTTCCCTCCTAACCGTTGCCTGGTCTTCCACAGCTGGCAAATCTGTCATGTGTGACTTACTTACGATGTGCCAATGTGGCACGATGAGTGTCATCTCTCGAACGGATCGCTTTACGGTTTTAGCTGCCAGGACTAGTCAAGGTGAGACTATGTTCAATAGAATGACGAATTCCAGATAGAGCCTATAATGGCAATGAACCGAAATTATTTCGAATAGTTTTCATCTAATGGTAAGTGTTGAGTGAGCGTTTACGTTTGTCAGCCGGGGGGAGCCCGCGGAGTATCATCATTAGAAAAATGCTAATATGATAAATCACCTCACCTTTCACCCTGTCCTTTATTTAATGCCGAACATTTTCTTAACAACAAGTATCACGCCACGTATTCTACACCTCTTCTAGCTTTTTCACGGCTTTTTGCAGCCACGCTGGTTCACGCCGACCCAACTTTCGTGTTATCACTCCGCATATTTTCATACTAATCTTCTACCAGACAGACACGTCTTGAATACTGTTCCTTGCCATTTCATTTGAAGGTGTTATGAATGACATTTTCGATTTGGTTCTATAGTGTATTGAAATTTCGAAGCTTTGCGCGTTACACACCCGGGCAATTTGAAATTTTGACAATTTTATGTAAATTTTATAGCCTCCGTACGATAACGCAGAGGAGAGTAAACTGTACATCTAGGAAAGGATGATATGTACAGCATTATTGTTATTCATAATTATGTTATCTTAAAATTGATAAAATAACACAAGAACTGAATAAAAAAAAAAAAAAGAATTAACACGACCAAATTTTCGAATGCCCACACAGCAAAAGTGAAATATGTCTAGGTGATTTATAACCTCTTTTTTTGGTTGCATTTCTCGTTCATTGTTCAGAGGTACACGTATAAGGTGTCAGTGTTAGTAAAAGATCTAAAGGTTCCCAGGAACAATCGTACCGCGCCACTGGGTGTTCTGAGACGCGATGGCTGGATGGTAAAGGACACTACAGTTAAAAGGCAAAACTCCGAAGTAGCTAGCTCAAGACAAGAGCCCCGTTGTACTCCAAGAGACCTCACAGAAGTCGCCTCTGCTCCATGTTAGGACGGGCCAGTGTCATATCTGTAAGCATGGCCTAAACGATACCGCTTAAACCTCTATCGCAATTTCATGCGAACAACTACTAGATAACAATCATTTTATATCCAGGAAGTGTCGATGTCCTGCAATATATTTGTCCTCTCATCATCCGGCATCATCGAACGTGCAAAAAAGGGTTACATTTTCAATTACAGATATTACGCCTATATTTACAAGTTGTTCATCTATTTCAAGAACGAGCAAATAGTTTACGAGTTTTAACAATGCCATCTTTCGAAAAATTTATTTGAAATAAAGAAACCAATACGCTAAGTCAAATAAAACTGTTCTTAAAGCCAACTTAGAGCTATTCAAAAGGCCGGTGTTTTTGGAAAGGATTTGGTCGCCGTCCGATACACGTACCCTAATATAATAGACACAAATTCGGACCATATCACCAGCGATGCGTTTTCAAATCACTGCAATATTTCCAGTTCATCGCTAACATATATTTCATTTTTTACAGTTGACACGTTTGCATATGCAGCCACGCCTATGACGCCAACGACACGCTAAGCAATAGTCCCGCTATTTGCCAGGCCTATTTATGGTATACGTTTTTGAGTGTCACGCCGCTGTGTCACTTAACACACCTCAACCACGCGTTTTCAGCCGGCCTGCACGCCGCCACTGCGGGCGTTGCCTGCCACCGGCTGATTCTCCCTAGTACTGATATTAGTAATAGCGGCAACAGTATCAAAGATAGTCGCTGTTACTCACCTAGTTTTTGTTGGTGTTCGCATCCATTGGCCGGCCTCTGAGCCATCATTTCTTTCTCCCGAGCAGAATCTATTTCCTGAAATACACGGCCAGAAGCTTTCGCTTGTTACATCCTCTATCTGATCCAGCGTTCCTTCTATATGTCTAATTCTCTGTCTATGTATCTTCTCGTTCCATTCTTCGTTCTTTAAATCTTGCTGTGTTCATTCCTTCTTTGACGACACATTCGACCTGCGGACTGACGGACTGTTGAGCTCAAACGGACAGCGGCTCAACTCGGCGAGCAATGCTGACATCGACATCCGACTAACTGATATGGCTACAAGTAATAAACTCAAGACGGTAAAGCAACGACCAAAGGAGGGTGTTGAGGAGGGCGGGTTAAGGGGACAAAGTACTCGGGCGGATCTCCTGATAATCGGAAAACGCTCGATAGAAAGTATAGGAAAAAGGACGAGAAATGTGCGATACCGTCTTTCTCTGAAGGTTTTCCCTCGTCCAGGTTTTTGATAGCTACGATTACTTTCCATAGACTAGGTGGAAGTTTCGTAGTGCATTCGGTCCCTTTGCTACTTCTGCTTATATGCACTACATCGATATACTTCTGGGGTGCTCTGAGCGTGCATAGATGAGTCAGTGGGCGTGTTTGTGTGCATGCGTACGTGTTTAAGCAAAACGACATCGCATACTGGGCATCGCGATCTCGCATCTTTGTGCCACGCATGGTATAACAGCCGCAGAGATAACTGTCGCTGGTACTCGGGAGATCGTTACGGTGCTGATCGAGTTGGCTGATTGGGCTATGATGTATTTACTGTAGTAGTTATATAGGCCTAATAGTGAGCTGACGCGTCGTTGCGAGTGGCTGTTGTGTTCCAGCAATGGTACCGTACGGAAAATTACAGCTTCGAGGAAGGTTCGTTGGATAATGGTAGAACACAGAAAATTAGGGGAAGATAACGGCAGTTTGATAAGGGGAAAAATTTTAAAATTTTAAAAATTACTATTTTAAGGCGTACACCCGTATACACGTTTTTGGCCAACTTCTGCATAAAGAACGCACGCAATGAAGTTTTATTAGCTGAACTTTCGGCTGCTACAGGTATAGAAGTACAAGGCTAACTAGAATAGGTTCGCTGTTGAAGCAAGGTAACGATGTACTACAAAATAAAGATAATAAAATGCATCTAAGATATTAAAGAAAAAAACTAGATTGGTTATGTTATTTCTATAGGTCTATATAAATATCTTGTACTTTTTAACCTTCAATTTTATGTTGATATAGGTAACTTACCAAATAACAATTGAAGAAAAGTAAATGCAGCAACACAGAAACCAATGCGGTTACTCCCTCTATTTTTTATAAAAGGAAATTTATAAAACTAAATTTCAAGTAAGCGAGCTAAGCTTTGACTGTTAATACTATACTCTTATAATAAATAGATAAGTTATTCTTAACTGGTATAGTGCGGTTCACGGAATCGCCGCGCTGGATTAACTGGAGTTCGAATATACATAGCGATGTTTCATTTTCTAGCAAGTATTGTTTTAGGCTCAAAGTTAGTACGGATACCTTAGTACGGATAGGCCAACACATCTCCATCATCGATTAGTAATTTTTTAGGTGCCAGTTCGAATCCGGGCGTGGACACACAATTAATTTCGTGATAGGCGCCAGCAATAAATTAATAAAATGCCTAACATATCAGCCCTTACGTCTATAAAAACAAAAGTGTTATCGTTTCTCACTTATAAATAGATGTTTTTTTAATTTATGAACCAAATAACATATTCGCCCTTCCGACCAACAGAGAAATGTATGGTGGTAACGTGCACATTCATAGCATTACTGACGTTCCAGAATAAAAATTGTTTCATGCATAAATATGGGATAACTGCGGTAGCCATACAGATGTTAGGCAAGTCTTGTCTATATATGTAGTTTCTATATCTTGTCTAACGAAGAGTTTTCTATGACTTACGTAGCTATGTAAGTATATATATTTGGCTAGCAATTCAATACCGTAGCTTCTACTCGTATACTGTTCGTAATATGGTGATACTCGCATAATGAGAAAATGCATATAGCAAAAACAGACTGCATGCCGGAATGATAATCGCATCACGCCACAAATCCTATCAGTGTTGCTACTATATCTGCAGAGGGATTGAGGTCCTACATCGCATCCGAGCACAATCCGAGGGATTACGACATGGTTCCGTTGCAGGACATGGTACAGAGGGAATGCCGTCGAGCTATAGCCGAGTGGAAATGTGTGTGAGAGATTATTTCAAGCACTTTTTTGAGAAGGTAAGCAGCCAGAGCACGAATCACGTAATCGCCATCATGTCCAACAACCCAGTTTTGGGGGGCAGGGTTCTTCTCGGTACCCCCTGCAGTATTCACTGCTAAGAATTTTGTTTCCTTACTGTACTCGTACCCTCTGGTACGGACACACGTTCGTACAATGCATTTCAAGCTGAATCTGCCAATGTACAGAGAGTTTGCTCAGCAGTAATCACCTGGTAATAGATTAGGTAATACATAGTAAATCTTATGATAGGCACCACTTCATGCGTATCTAAGATCGTTCTGTTTGACATAACCGGAGGATAATTCTATCATCACCCTTAAAGACCAATCGACGACCCAGACGTAATGGTGTCGTAAGGTCATGTGATTTCGATCTTTCACATGCCATATTAGAGAGGACCCGATACACATAAACGAACGTCTAAAACGAATCTGCATAGCTGGCGAGCATGTCTTCTTTGCCTTTATTATTATCCATACCTCGTTACGATTGTTAATAACAATACGATAGGCGCATTAGCGATTTCACACGATTGATTTAGGCGACACTGGCTTTGCAGGCGATTGGCCCAGGGTCAGAAGGACAGAGTAATAGAGAGGGAGAGAGAGAGAGAGAGGGGGGGGGGGGGTGGTAACAGACGAAGATTCACACAAGCTTCCAAATTCACTGCTCGAAGTTCGTCCATAGGGTGAACGATGAACGGAAGACCATCTCGAAACAAGAAACGAGGCGACCTGTAAGCAGTCTATTGTCATTCCGGGCAACGATTCCGACGCGCAGAATTGACATGTTCACACCAACGCGGGTCGCCCTACCTCACGCAAGGGAGCACGAATAACTAAACGAGTTCTAGGATAGACTGTGCTGGTGGGGCAGGCACAAAACGACCCAGCACATAGTGCCCTTGGGCTTGTCGAGCAAGCAGGAACGTGTCTGTGTATGTAAGGATATGTCTATGACAAATGTAATGTTGATCTCCAACGAACGGGTTCCACTTAATATCTCAACGTGTATCCCATCGTAGGTCCGATGTTGCAGAACGGCGCGACGAACGTGAGCGGAACATAGATAGCGCGTTTGGGCTATGCTCACCTGCGGCCACCCACGATCTAGCGGCCTCTTCTAAAAAACCGACGAAGATAGATCTAGGGCCAATTTGGTGACAAGTTTTTCGATTGCTGACGAGCACGAACATGGGCATTGTACCTGCCAGAAAAATAATTTTACGCCACCTTCAGCGTGATTCGTGTGACGATGACTTATAGCAAAATGAAGCGGCCACACACAAGAAAGCATGTTAAAGAGATTTTAACACCATTAGCCGCAGCTAAATGACCGGTGTGGAACAGTGTTGCAAATCCCGACACGATGCTATTAAATGCAAAATAAAGCCTACATCAATCTGACACGTATTTCTATGTTTTGTGTAGTTCTGCTGTACCGTGAAAAATATAAGAAGTTCCACTCGTAATCGTAAAGCTATGGCCAAAAAAGCTTTTACGTGTATTTTAACAGGTTAATATAATAAAGTTTAACAGACTCAGACGGAGTATTAAATCTAGAATATCAGCATGATGTTACTAAACGAAAGAACGTGCATTCATGAGTCGTGATGTTTCTACATTGAGGCGTCTTTGTTTTGAAACTGGGGCACTATTGTGCATTAATATCATACTAACAAGTATCAGAAGCTACCTACTTAGAAGCGGTTAGGACGAACCCATCTGAACCCTATCTAGAGCCACTTCTCATAATATACCAGGTCCACAAAGTTAACAGCCAACCTTGTTTTTCCAAATACGTACACGAAATATGCATCATCTGCTTTTTTGTTCCAGCCTACTTACTTGAATCGTAGCGTAGGCAACAGCTCTAGCCCTAATACCTAATCGGAAATCACATATCTCATCCAGAAGTATCTACAGTCCCCGTCTGCTTGTCGCTATATTTATCCAGCTTTTTCATGCTTTCCAATTATATCAAGTACTCAACATTTGCCGTAGCCGTACAGGATGAACTAATCCGACATTGACAACCTGTGACAGCGTCTAAGAGACGTCCTACCCGGCGTGATCCAACGTCGGTGATGATCAATTAACGTCTGAAAGGTGGATTGCGTCGAGTACGCACAGGATAGAATTGTCGGAAGAAAGCTTCGTCGCGTCCGGACACATATAATAAAAGTGTGTCGAGAAACGGGTTTAGTATGCGACCCGACAGTTCTCTGAAAAAGCAGAACGATCTATTTTGTTTGCCCGCAGGCACTGTAGAGAGGAAAGATGCCCAGAGCTAGAGAAAGGACAACTCAATCCTGTTCATCGTTAGGTGTTTGGTCAGCCAATAGCCCCCAGTCGGCTTAGGCTGAACTTTGTTCCAGCCAACCCATTGTGTGTTTGTGTCTAGGCCCACATCTGAATCAAGTTGTGACGTGCAGTCGGATCGCAAGGACGAGACCGAATTAACGTACCAGTCCATAACTGACCTTCGAATGTCGAGTACAGAAGAGAATCCGTTTAATATAGAATGGTGACAATAAATAGGCTTATTCAGGCCATGCTGCTAGAAAGTCAACTATAGTTGATACGTTTATTGCTGCATCATATCTGGGGGGTGGTTGGGGGTGAGGGGGGCTCGTGCAAAAGAATTTCCATTTAAACAACAAAATTATGATTTCCGTTTTCTCGTAATATAGATAGTGCCAATAACGGACTCCGTTATATGGCAGTATCACCAGTTCAGAGGAATCTATTAAAAAAAGGCGCATTAATGTAAGCCTGAAAGGATAAAAAGTGGAGGACGCATATAGTTGTATTACAGTTTGGCACAATAAACAGCTCAAATCCGTCGACCTGCAGGCCATACTTTTTCTAAACGTATAAAAAAAATTAAAAACTATTTCCGTTTTTTCCTTGTCAGGCTTCCGTGTGGAGACCGTTTAATTACAGTTGAGTTGGGTGTCTTTTGGTGCATTTTTTTTGTATTTGACCAGTTTGTATCTACTAGCGGTACACAGTTCGTGTAATCCTGAACAGTAAACTCAAACTACGTCAGGGCTGTCTTAATCTTACAGAATTTTCGGACGGCGGCCATTAAAATGAGACATCGATATTTCTCGTGCGCGTTTTCTTTCATTACAGCGAAAGCACCTACATAACGAAGGATAGATACTAATATACACCCTAGGAATTTTTTTTTTCGCAGATAAATTCAAGCTTTTGCGTCACTGAGTACCATAAGGTTTTGAAATTGTAAACCCATTTTGCTCAGTGAATTCTGCTGTTCTACAACGTCGCTAATCATTGTCGTGTTTGGACCTTTTCAATCAAAAAGAAATTCATATCATTTGACTTTATAGCCAGGCACAATAGCTGATGCGTCTTTTTCTAGATAAGAGTGTAAAAGTGGATGTGCGGCCTATCTGTCTATCTAGATCCCCCCTTTCCCCATTTTCAATTTCGCTGCGGTCTGGTGCTCAAGATAATCGTTGCCCAATCTATGTAGCTCAGCCACGAGCAGTCTAACCTGCAGCAAGCATCTACAACTCTTTGGTTCCCAGGATGCACCTGCCATTTACTGCCCATCATCCAGAGCGTCTCCATTGTCGCGCTCATCCGAGCGGACATGGCAACAACAGGCTAAAGCCGACAGGTATACGAAGATCAACGCACAACAAAAAGGCCCTTCTTCTCTTTCTCAGGTCCTTTTCTTCTGTTTCTTTCTGTATACATATATATATATATATATATATATATATATATATATATATATGAAGGAATCGACTTTTCCCCTAATCTCTTCATGTTTATGACAATGGGCATGAAGACATGCGTACGTGAGCGTTGAAGCAGTGGTCGTCACTGTCGCCGCCACAGTCACATGCGGACGACAATGACAGGAAACACGGCTCACACCACGGCCAAGTGCCAACCATCCTCAGAGATTATAGGGATGCTCATTTTTAAGCAGGCACACAACACGCCGCGCCCCGTCGGACCAAACGTGAAGAAAAGGAAGCGATGGCGGTTGGGACGACTGCGATAACTCAACCGATAGGGACGATAGGGAGCCCAGAGAAGACAAAGGGGAGATGAAAGAGATGCGGGAACGATCCCGAAGATGAACAACTCGAGACAACATCAACAACAAAAACTACAGCAACTAGTGCTTGTGGCGGCAGTAGCTGTGCCATCTTTGCGCTCAGGTTAATGCCTGAAGCAGTAATAAGGTACGAATATATAGGAAGACCTGGACAGAAGGAAACACAAAGAGAGTACAATAGGTGGATTTCGAAAAAAAGCGGGAAGGTCAAGGGAGAGATCTCTGCAACAACGACAAACTGTGCCAAGCAGGTAGACGACAAGCAAATAGCAACGGTCGAGACGGAGTGCTTGTGGGTGCCTGGTCGAACTGCAGCGGCAATTCAATGTCCGCGCACCACCACGGGCTAGTTGCTGAAAAGTTTCGTCGTTATGAAAACAACACTGGTACAGCGCATGTAGCTCATTCTGTCGAAAGACTGAAGAGGCCAGTCACCGGTCCTCGTTGTGGCAACAGCCTGCGGCCGAATAAACAAAGGATCATAGAAAAGATTCATTGGGAAGGGAAACATTTAACTGAAAATACCTAGTTTAGTCAAGTACACAAATGCAAGAACACATGATAGTTAGTGGGAAATTCGCTGTTTTCGTTATTTTCTGGTGACGAAGTTTATCTCTACACTTGTATTGCTTGAAGCGTTGTGTTTGCGCCGCGATAAAACCTGTGTGATCACGCAAATGTATAGTGATCTTTCCCTTGAGTAGTTTGTCAATATTTAGTAGTCATATCTATTCATGATTGTAAGCCTATGGGATATTATCTTTTTCAAGAGTTCCGCCACATCAAGTTAGTTTACTAGAAATAGATCTTTGGCATTTCATGCGTTCGAACCAGCATGGTTTTACATTGTCGCTGTCGCTACTATAATATGCCTAACGTACGGATAGGACGACAAACGGTAAGTTGTCCATTATTTGAACAGTTATCGAATTGAACTTAATCAGTTGTTCGTTCGCAACGCATCCCTTGCTAGTCAAGCATGTCTAGCTTTCGCAGAGTTCCATTTTCGTAGACATGACTTTTTACGAATAATGCTACTGACACGGTCACTGGGTCTATGAAGGCTGAACTCTAATCACTTACGCGATGATGCAATCGGTTACTCCGGTCGTGATCAAAATGCTTCCCGTCGATAGGAGAGCTCTGCCGCATCTTTTGTGTCTGCAGTTCTCGAAAACGCTGCATAGCGCTAAGGGAAGCTGTCCCGCTAGCCGTCAGTAACGACCCATGGGGCGAGCTACTGTTGTGCAGAAGTTCCTCTAAATTTTCGATGTACTCTGAAACGAAGACGCAGACGAATAAGGCGTCTTACGAACCGATCAGCTCGTTTCTGGTCATGTCAAGTGAGCTAACTAAGACATGTTTCTATCGGTCGGCTAAATAGACTTCGTAGGTCGTTAGAAGATCACTTGCAACATTCACGAACGTATGTTTTAACCTAGCCAATCTAAAATTTAACCGATACTAATGACGAACTATATGTACCACGAACGCACCTGCACCAACACGATGCTGACGTCTTCACGTTTTACCGTACGATTTCACTGGTTAATTTTGTGTAGAACTACTACTAAGGTAACCAAATTTAGCGATATTGGAGTTACAAGTAAAAAGACATTTGAAGCCCCTTCAATGTGAAATTTCATTGGACATAGTTCTAGATATATGATTCAAGCACGAATCGGACTATCAGTTACGTGGTCCTCAGAACGCTGTCTCTTAGATACCGGACGTAAAATTTGTTACGCTGTCTCCATCAGCCACACAATTGCGATTTTCTTCAAATCTCAGCTTTCCACCGTAAAGATCCGTATTATGCTTTGTTTTTGATTGGCGCTTTATCAAATATTTATAGGATTAAAATAACGTTGCGTACGATATGTGCTGCGTTACTTAGACAAAAGCATAATATTAATCAGAACTTTTGGATGTAAGTTGGCGCGGCACGGGATAGACCCTACGACACAGCAAGCAATACATGACGGAGTGAATTTCAGCAGAGTATTGCAAAGAGATAATATTATGAAAAAATGAGCAAGTTTTAGATACCGATTGCATTTCGGAGGATTTCTACTTTTGGCAGCCTCTGACTGGGGTTAGCTGAGGTTCTCCGTTTCAACAATTCGAAAGCCTCGTTCACTTTGCGAAGTCTACGCCTTTCGCGTAAGGTTGCCGCCTTCCGTCGATCCACGCTGACGGAGCGTCTTTTGCACACTTTGCACGCCCAAACGAGACACGTGCCGCCACGGCTCGAGCATTGCGAGCTTCGGACGCCTCCACTATCAAGCTCCTTACCTGATGAAGACTCTGCAATAAACGAAATAAAGATTTCAGTTACAAATGGAAGCAAGTGGCTCGGGCTAAATGGACCAACGCGATCAAAACGGCCGACCGGCCCGCCAACATCGTATATGTGCTGTTTGATTGTACTAACTTTCGTTGAAACTCAAATGAAGAAATTATATTTACGTTTTTTTTTAGTTGTCGTTAAATTAAGTATGGTTGGATAATCATGAACAGCTACTTTGTGTCACACGATTAATGAAATTGTAGTAATCATGATAAATCAACCTACCAAAGCATAGAATGGGCAAAGCGAAAAAAAAAAATAATTGAAAAAACTAGGTAAAGCAGATTTGCGTAACCGTAACGTAATTGCGGCACATGACCATTAAATGAATATCTGGATCAACATTACTAAACCATCTCATTCGGGGCACATTAAATTTAATGACAAATCATCATATTAAGGTTTTTAAAGCTATGATATCAACAATCATATAGGTTTCTTTGTAATTAAAAGCTTGAGTTTACATTAACTGCTCGTTCTTCTCATACTAGACAAACTGCCAACGAAATTCAGACAAGTTCTATAATAGGCAAGATAAACTATTGTCTTATATCTTTAATTTTACTGGCGAAATTTCAAAATGATCCCTTATATAATCGTGAAGTTCACCCTTATCACTCTCCATGACTATTCCAAAATACAAGGAACGTCTAACCCTTATTTCGTCATAAACCATCCTTATACGTCGTTCATTTAGGCAATATACTGGACCCTTCTTTGATTCAGTGACGAAAATAATAAAACTCAGTAATGCGCGACAGGATTTGTCAAGTCCCATAATGTCTGCTCTGCGTAATTAGGGAAATCAATTCGACGACCTTTAATAAATTTCGTTATTCAACAAAATATCTGTGACGTGTGTATAACACGACCCTATAATTAACAGTACCTCCTCTGAATCAAACCTTCTAACGGAAAGAACTTCCAACCCGTCAGTATTCTGTTGCGGGAATGATGAGCGCCGAGTCCGATATGCGAGTTACAATCGGAAACGCAGTATGAGTCGTCCAATATGGCGGCCAAAAATGATCTCGTAACTGATGTATGAGAGTAATACAATACTTTATTTCGCGTGTACGATCTGTTCACTTTGTCTATGAAAATTAAAGGGTAATTTAGAAAACTAAAGGACACGATTTCATAGGTTGAACATTTATTTGGCGTTTGCCTACCGTGATCTGTGAGGTCGTCATCGAAGTCCTGACTTTTGGCAGACTCAGGGCTGTTCTGAGCCGCTTCGTTGTATTGCCCAGGGTAAGTGTTCCCGTCGCCTACACACATTCTGTTTCCACGGCCCTCACCGGGGGCTCCCACAGGCCCTAGATAACTTCCGCCACACCCGTAGTAATAATCATAAGGGTCCACTCCATTGGCTAGCATCTTGCTACTGACAGTAAGTACAACTTCTCTACTGACACCCACTCTGAAAATCCACTACACTACGATTTACGCTGATCACGTTGCACGTTAAAAGTTTAGACACACTTCACTAAGTTGCTAACTAAGCGCTAAACTTGGCCAGTGTAACGCCGTCGCTCTTTTAATTGCGCCCAGTGATAACTGCTACGATGGCAGTCAAAACAGGTTGTCGAAGCATGTAATTCATTCGATGAAGTCATGAAGACACATCAGGTGGAAGTACGTAACACCAGCTTAGGACGTTTCTAATAATGTCACTTTACATAGACAACCTCGACTAATTCACTACGATCAAACATCGCACGCTCACAGAACTTCACTTATTTTAATCTACGTATTCTTTGAACCCTATGCTTCCCAGTCAATACGTTTTCTTTGTCAGATTTGGTCATAGTCTCAATTCTTGTTTTGCATATATTTCCGTTCGAATACGAATAATTTTCGCGCAGACATGGTATGCCATGTATGTTGCACGATGACTAGACAGCAAAAGTCTCATCCGCGCCTCGTGGCGGCGGTCGTGCACGCTAGCGAAGATCTAGCTCGGTACCAACTTTTACTAGAACCGATCAATCGCCTGTGGTAACTAGATAAGGGCAGCGGCTGGTTGGTCAGAAACCCGACGGGCAGGACCTGTAGGAGGAGCTTAAACTCTGGAAGATCTCCTCCCTCCGGAAGGAAACCTACTCGTTGCGGCAGTCGCTGAAGGAACGAAACTCGCGATTTGTGCTCTCGCTCGGGACTTCATCTTTTCCTATTCCACGCCTTCCGGATACGATCAGCAGTAGAACCAAAGGCAGGCATATTGTACTACCATTGTTTCACAGCGCTTGAGAAGCGCTATAAAATCGAGCGAAAGACGGAGATCACTAAATGAATAAGATTTCGCGTCGGAGACCCGGAGCGGTTCAACTATAAGCTGTAAAGCTCTGCATTTTTCTGCCACGCAGATACTGTGTACTAGACAGATATGCTGGTAGATGTGTCCAGAAACCCAGCCGACACGCAGTTGGTTAGTGATTCGGGAATAGATATGGGTTGGGCACAACAGCGGCCGCCAGCGACAAGAAACCATTGAATAGCTGAATCTTTGACAACCTCCTTTCTAATGATTGTAACAGTTTATTACCAATGTTTATCTAATAGAACAGCTATCGAGGACAGGTCATCATTTTTAGCACTTTGTATGTAAGGATGTGGGACGTATGTGTTTACACATATACTTGTCGCGACGCTTTCCTTTAGTGATCGTAATTAATACAGTAGAATTAAGTTGAAGTGTTGAGTCATAGGATGACGTTCTAGAGTGTTGGTCGCAAGAACTGATAAGGTCGTTAAACTGAAGATGGCAGTAGCAAATACATTAGCAACAAGAATGTTCTCCGATTCGGATGTTCATAATTGCCTGTTTATGGTCTAATTGATTCTCTTTATTAGGACCTTGCCTTAGCAAATGGCTAAGCCGGACACAAAGCAACCTCAATTTACGCATTATTTCTTGCTTTCTATCCTTCTTAGGTTGGTTGATTGTAAAAGAATTATGAGGAATAGCGTCCAGGTTTTTTACTTATTACAGATTAAGTAAATTATAAGACGTAGCTTGAAGCTACTCCCAAAATGAAGAAGAATAACCAGGATACGCTAAGAAATATGCTAGCTCAGACCAAGAGTTTAAGAGCCTGTAAAGATCCAAATTATGACACGTAAATAAATAGTTGAAAAGTTTTTTGTAATTAAAAAACAAAAAGAATTACCCTTACATCCCTCTGTATATGTGCATAAGGACTCGACTTTGGCTCACTGTAAGGCTCGTAAAAATATCGGATTTGATCCTTAAAGGTTGTAGATTTTTTTAACAGTTTGCGTTGCTTGATGTCTAAATGATAAAATAAGAAAGGCGGCTCATTATCGTAGAGGTCCATTACTGTTGCACTGGTGCTCGAATCAACTTACAAGTGTGTATATATATGTACTTAGATTATTGCCTAATTCTACCGAAACTACGATTAAACTACAGCTCAAAAGTTACTCGATTAAATAGCAACAATCACCATTTTAAGCTATTTAAGGACGACTATATTTTAATCAATCATAATTGGCTAAAAAGGTAGACTTTGTCTGCGCGCGCATATTTGAAACATCAGTCAAGTTATGGTTCGAGCCGCTTCCCGAATCTTTTGACAGAAATCATCATACATCAGTTTTTAGGTCATTCACTGGTATCCTAGTATCTAGAAAAGGCAGGCAAGAGGTACCCGTTGCCCGACAGATTAGCTCTCGTTTGTTACTTCACAACGAGTCTGAAAATAAACCATTAACATAGATCAGCATCTTTGGTTTGCTTTGCCTACACATCCAATAACAAACTCTGTTTGAGGTACTTGAAACATAATATTGATCTTGTCGTTGTTGTAAGTACCTAGTCATCTAAAGCTCCTTGTGACTGCTTTCGAAAAACGCTCGCCCTACGCAATGTCGACGCTAGCGTAACACGTAAACCATCATATGAGATAACAACCGGAAAGGGCAGCAATAAATTTTGTCGTATATACATCGAATAGCAAATCATGCGTTATGTGAACGAGATCGACTCCCCACTGCTGGTTCTTTGCAGGCCAGATCGCACCAGAAGGCAAGTTTGCTAGAAGGACAGTGATCTGTTCTAGGGTCGACAAAATGACGCTACCCCGGCCAAGTATTGGTGATGCTAGCTCAAAATCAGGCTATTCCCGACCCTGGAACCTCACCAGGGAGTACACGGATTACATCTCTGTTGTCTAATGATCGTCACTGTCAAGTGTTCTTCACATATATGAAAGCATAGTTTCTATAATATTTTTGCACAATCAATCTTCCTGGTGAGCTCTTCGTAATCTATATTTTGACTGCTATTACATTACACAAACGTATATGTGTATATAATAATTGCATCTCTAACCATCGAATTTTTATCCGAGACGCTTCTGACTTTGCCTTTGGTTTTTGTGCAAAGCTTGTTCGTCATAACCAAATATCTGTACAAGGTTCATACCGTATACGTTTGCTGAAGTTAAAACGGATTGTGCGGTTTAGCGAGTGATTTTACTGATTGCTGAAGCGCTCGGAAAACTTTTCCGGGATAAAGCCTCATTATACGTTGCGTGCGTGGGAATAATTGAGAACGTATCTCGAGTTCTGGGCATGGCGATATTCAAGCTGCTCGAAAATAGTTGAACGTGATACCTTCAATCATGTTGCGCCCATTTTATCGAAGGCTACAGCTCTCAGTGTGTGAAAACGCAGGTCCGCCCTCTCAAGTGAAATAGTCAGGTAGTTTCTTTGAGCATCTCTAGGAGGCGGGGAAACCGGCATTTGAATGCGGGTTCGTCACTTATATATCGACTACTGCATAAAATAGGGTAACTCCCAGAGCCAGGCTGCGCTAGCAGAAAGCTCTGGACAATAGGGGCCGAGTGGTGCGAATGATCGCTAGTGGCATTTTAGGTAAGGATAAGGAGTGAAAGGTTATAAGATAAGGAATGAAATAATAGCGAAGTAAATTCTACCAACTCACCATTTTGCCAAAAGTCAGAGATGGTACCTGAACGAAACTCATGTAATTTAAATCTCATAAGTCAAACTCTGCTTATGAGTGAACCTTTTCTTTCGGCATCTTAAATTGAATAGTCTTTTAGAACTTTTAAAAGGTGTAGCATTTATACTCAAAGAAATTGTTTGCTTCGCAAGTTTGCAGTAGTTCATCTTAGTACGGCGAATACCGACGTCCGACCGAGAGATTTTTCACAGCCTTCGAACACTCGAGTGTTTAGTACACCATTGCTAGCCCAGCTCTTTTTTCTGTCATTTCCATGTATATTAACAGTCCAGTTCCGTCTCTTTAAATCTAGTTCCTCATAACAAGGCCCGCTTCTTTGTCCTTGGCTTGTGTGTGGACCATCTAAACAAGCTCCCGGTTCTAGTGTCGCTTCGGCGTTAGGAACCGCGGTACGCAAAGAAAGTACGCGTGTATATGTCCTTTATCAGTTAGTTCTTCACCGAAGCGTGCCTATAACCATTCTATGCTTTGCAGCAATAAAATGACGCACTGCTGATCTGTCCGGCGCCATCTGTAGATAATTGTTGAACGAAGAATTCTATTTTATGTATAGAATTTTACGTAGAATTAGCATAGAGTATTTGTCTAGCAGTCATAAACATGGCATCGATAGCTCACTCTATGGATGTCGCGTTGTTTAGATGATTAAGCTCATTATGATAAGTATTTGCTCACTATTCTTCATTGGTCATCAGACTCGTGCAGTAACCAACATGTTTCCTATATGTTCCATTATTGCCAAAGAGGTTGAGCGTTCTAACTGGAAGGAATTGAAACAAATTTAAACATAAGATTTATGTTTTGTCCTATTGGAATTTCCGTTGAAAATAATTTTTTTTTCGCTCTTCAATTTTATTACTTTTTGGAAAATACTCAGGGACATAGATATTAGCAAGGCAAGTTTCACATTATTCAGTCTGCTTGGTCAAGATGCTTAGTTCGAGCATTTCTATCTCATCATTGTTAGCAAAGGCCTTACTTATACGACTCTTTAGGACGTTAGCACGAAATGATGATATTTCTGGAAAGATACAATCAATGCGACAAACGATTTGGGTGTTTGATACACTTTTTTTTTATAAACAAAAGTGTTTGTCATCGAGTTAATCGAAGCCCGATTGTGGTACATAGTTCATTCAGGGTCCCACAGTACTGTGAATCGTTTTTTTGCCTTTTGCCTGCTTTAATATTGAGTAGTAATAGTACTACTCTTTCTATTATAGGGGACGCCAACAAATTCCAGTATTATATGTTGCTACTCGTTTACAAACTATTGCCAAAGGAAATAAGTCTTTCCACATACTTGACTGAGAGAAGCTTTTAGGAATGGATATTCAAAGAAAAAACAAGGAAAAAGACCTTTGGTCAGATCTCGAGAAACGCAGATCGTCGAAATTCATTTTTAGTGTTATCGTTCTCTGCCCGCTTGCACCACATCCTGATATGAATATTAAACAGTTTATTCTAGCATCTTTCAAATCAGGGTGTTTGTCCCTTTATTTTTAATTAGTTCCTATTTTTATCTTTAATCTGTGTAGTTTTATTAATGTTATGAGAGATATTCTTTGTGTTTATGAAGTGTTTGGTGACCGGTCGATTTTGAAGACTAGTATACTACACCTCAGAGCTTGAACTCAAAGGAAGATTTCATTAACTATACGAGTGATAACAATAAACTTATACGAGGTAAAGCATCTAAATAGGGATTTTTTTTTATGATTTGCTTCTAAGACTGTATTTACACAAGAGTAATTATTTCGGCAAAATTCTTACCATGTCTTAGAAGCACCATCGTTAACCGTCATATATATTATACACAACCATTGCTACAGTCTCAAGTCGGGACCCAAACTACTGCCTTATAATTTGCAAAAAAAATATTTTTTAATCCATAAAGATATATCTAGCAGTAAATGTACGTCAAGCGATATTATCTGAATTAAACTCGTTAAACTGTCGTCCAATTACGTTACATACAAGAATTTCTAATGAGATTAAATTTTGGGTCGATAAGAGACCGAAAATTTCAAGAGTAGTGACCATTCGAATTTATCTGGACGATTCAATTGGCAGGCGATATTTTCCACTCTAAAATGGCTCTTAATTTCTATATCGAAAACCTAGATGTATCAGAAATGCCTTTTTGATAAATTTTTGGGTTTTTCAAATCCAAACCCTGTTCAGGATTTTCCTTGGATTTTTCAGAAAACGCATGAACGCGGGCAATAAAGTAAACCGTCAATTTCAGGCAAAGCAGGAAGGAAGTAGGACTTTGTCTTGTGCGGTAGGGTTAAGTAATAGCTGATCTTTGTTCAAATTTCGAAAACAACATATTGCTTTTCACCAAGATAAGTTTTTTTTAAAAACAATTGGTTTTTTCTCGCCGATAAGTGAAATAATAGATGACCCATATATGCTACTACAAGCAGCCAATAAAAGCTACTCCATACTTGAAGACGCTACCCCATAGAGTGACAATAGCATTTTGCTTGAGATTTCGATTTCTAGATGCTACGAGATACTAATTATGTAACATTTTCAATTAGTATATAACGTTTGGGGATACAGACAAAAATTGTTAGGTAAAAGCAATAAGTTTAACAACAGCCAGAACTTATCTCACTAGCAAATAATTACCCAAGTTAAATTACTTGTTACCCAAGTTAGAACCTGGTAAATGTTGCTTTCAAAACTTTACTAGCTTCGAGTGTTAGCCCTTCGTAATACGGACTCGTCATCAACGAAATTACGATTTAAAATAGCCTATATCAGTAAGTGTAGTGATTTGACGGGGTTCGAACGTGTTGTTCATAGGAGAAGCGTTTTAGGTATTTAAAAAAGGCAGGGGGACTCACCCCTCAGGTGTACTAATTACCAGAAATCTATTATTGTTATTTTGCGGCTAGCACCCATTTTAAATTAAATTCAGATGAATAATCTTATTCGTGTTTGTAGTGTGATCTCCAAGAATGTCCATCCCTATCGTTACCATAAATAACAACACATCACTACATATCAGATTATACACAACGTATTAACGCAAGTAACGCTTAGTCTCAGGACATGATTCTCGTTGTGATACACCACAATCCAAAACATGTCTTCTAGACTTTTTTAGGCCTGACCCATCTCGCTCAAGGTGGGTCAGACCTAAGAAAGCTATCCAAAGGGAGCTAGCCGACACATGCGATTTAGCGGTCGTCATCATCAGTTGCTTGTCAACGCATTTTTTGCATTGCTTTAATAAGACGAACGGGGGGGATGCATTTTTGATAGAAAAACCAAGTGAGCTGGTAGGGAAAAACGTTGCGCGGAATAATGAGGGAGCGAACAATAGGCAAGACTATCGGTTAGAATACCGGACGTATAATACTTCTTTCGCTGAGGCAATAGTATCTTTAAGACTGTAAGAATATTGATACTCTCGCAGTCATTCACCTGTCTTAACACTTACGGAATCTTTGCCTAGATATCAGTGCGTTCGACAATGTATACAATTTAATCCGGCCTTAGAACTAGCTTTTGCTATTTACTTCGTAAACGGTAGGGCCTAAGGGAAAAGTAAATATTTATACAGACTTATTTTCGTAAAAGAGAATGCTATTTAAGCGTTTGCGGAAACTTTACTTGTGGACGAGCCGAACAAGTTTCAACAACCGAAAAAGTCAAACTGCACCATCTGCGTATTTTATTTATCCCTTAAGTTTTAACCTTAACACGATCCTTCTCAAAAGGCCCCCGGCAGGCAAAGAGCGTGGTAAACTCACCGTCTTGTATTGCAATATACGGGCTTATATAGCCCAGTACAACTGAAATGACAGATCACTAATATAGAGAATAATTTCAAGCCTACCTACTGGCCCAGACCTCGCGTCATCGAATTCCATTAATTTTACACTTATTCAGCCTGGTTTGAAAAGGCAAATCGTTCAAAATGGGCAGTAGAAGTCCGAAATTGAGTTTATAAATTGCCTATATGTCCTTTTTCTGTCCGCCAAGAAATCAATGTCTGAATGGAAAATGAAGGTCGTGAAAGACTAAAGATATAGCTTTTATTCGGCAAATTCCTACTTTTAAAAGGCCCCAGCACTCAAAGTTTTAGGTTTCTTCAAATTTAAAAAAAATTGCGTTTTCACAGCCCGGCAGATCCTCTAACTACCACCGATTTCGTGATCTTGAAACATCTTCGTCAAGATAGTTCTTTGAATTTTGAGCCAACATCTTTTTTTTTTTACTTAAGTTTATGTTTTGTTATATCTCTCCAAGTTTTTTTGTTCTTTTCACCAGTGTTCGATCATTGCAACGTATGTTGACGTAAGGCTTCCATTATCAACCCGTCGAATGCAGCAATAGTAGAAACTCTACGGTTTCCTCACGTCGCGCTACCTTTTATACGCTTATCAGTAGTTCTTCACAAACGCACATACTGTGCTTTTTCCCGGTCTTACTTGGTTCAAGTTATCGCTCTGATTAACTCTTTTTTTAATTATGTCACCTTTTACCTTTTCGTTCGCCAAATAATAATGTGTTATCGTGATTTCGTTAAGATCTATTTTAAATTGTCGAAGCCCTTTAGGATTGATTGTTCGTTGTTTTTCCTCGAAAATATGAAATGCAAAAAAGCCCGATATCCACGAAAATTTCAAAAAGAATTGAGCCAATCTAATATAAGTAGTTATTTCATCGTTATTGGCAGTTGCGCAATGGCATTAACTTAAGATAGAAATAAATACTTTTCGTTGAAGAGGAAATACCAAAGAAATGCGTTTTTTCCTATGCAAGGCTGCACCTTGCTTGTAATTAAGCTTGAGAAGGGGTGCTGGATGCAGCCATAGCGGAAGTCCCACAGCGAATGTATTAGCCCGGCGTCAGCTGCAAATACGAAAACACATCCTATCATCAAATATATACTAAATTTATCGAAAGTACCACATTTTCATTGCGTATTTTAAACTAAAAAAGAAAAACAAAATAGACAAACGCACACATCTAGCGACACAACTGCGGTGTCTGAAAGCTTGATCGAATAGTTCATAGACTTCCTTTGATTATATAGGTGCTTCGTAGAGACTTACTCAGCCTTTTTATAGAATCCACTTTTTGACGCTGCGGAGATTAAAGCACTCAAGCGGCACTCGTCAACTGGTCATCCAAACAGACAAGCAAAAAAATACTCTTATCGGTGTTGTTTACTGATGGAACAAAAAGTCAACTACTGCTAGATCTATATCGCGCACGATACTGGCAAAAAAGCAGATTGTATAATCGTTTTCAATGTAACATTTTAGAATGAAGACTCATTTGTAAATACCTCGGCATCTAACCGAATGAAAGCTGCAAATGTGGCTAATTTGGAAACGAAATACCGATGTATATATATATATATATAATGCTTAATTTAACAGAAAGCAACACAACACGATGTTCTGTACTGAAGCTTAAATCTACGATGCGCGCATAATATGTCTAAAATTTTCACCTATGTCATGTTACAAACGCAATAAACTTCAAAAGTAATGGCTAACCATATGATACTGTGTACGTCTTTCATCTGCAGTAGGTAAAGGGATTGTCTTAAAAAAAAAATTATCACATTTTAAGGCTTTCGCCTTTTGAATAGTGTGTGCCCTTTTGAGAGTTCAGGTAAACGACTAAACAGAACTCAGGTACGGCAGTTTCGAAAATACTTCCGGAAGATGCGACCGTTGACGTTTGAATCAAGTTAAATAAAACGTCGTGCTTACGACAAGAACGAAAACAATATAATATGCACGCACGTGCCGAGACGCGTTCGGTTAGTAGCGACACTATAACTGTATTTAAAAAAGAGCAGTCGTTGTCACCAAACTAACGATCACGCTACGTTGTTTCCGTTGCAAAGTGGTGACGTTACTCGTTCTCCTAGCGCTTCGAATCGGATAGATGCATACTGCTTTTTTCTGCACCCATAGAGAGGTATCTCGATTAAGCTTCTCAAGTATTATAATTAATAAGTCACATTAGCCACTAGTACGGCGAGATAGCAAACAAATAAAACAGCTCTATTTAACAAAAAAAAAAACATGTCATACGTACCCAGGATGCGAGAACCGAACAGAGCTGAACAAGACTGAATTGACAGCTATGTACAGGGATGACCATAGCGCTTCATCTTGTAAGGAGCCAATTATGGAAAAGTTTACAGAAACGCCACAGTGGATGGATATCATCTTAAAAAGTACCTTCTTTTCAATAAGTGTCCAATACTCTAGGGCAGAAGTGAGTGGTCGTTTTTTTTTTTGTTCAGATAAGATCCAGGCCGTATGCGTGGGGTCCTTGTGCGACGAGCGACTATCCCGACGTACAAGGCACAGGCTTACCTCGAAACTTTCGATTTTATGATAAGGTTCTGCTTTGATCACGGGCATCGTCATAGCAGTGCCCTTTACTCCAATGTATGACCTATATCATGATTGGAAGCGACATTGGACGTCAGCGTAACTTGACAAAGCGCAAGCGATATTTCTCGCCTGTCAAGTTGCACTTGTATTAGATTCTGCCAATATCATCGTACAAGTCCTGAAAGCGAATAATATTTTCCTAACACGCATCAGGTCCTAACACGCAATTTTGCGGCTTACAAAAACCACAAAGCCGCGTAGCTTAGGAAGTGTACCGTACACTTGATCATCTAGCGTCATCAGAAATACTCTTTCAAGGCGAATGTGACTGACTATACCATTTTCGAGCAAGAGCTCCTAAACGTAAAAGGGATAAGGCAGTCATTACTTGATCGAGAGAGATCTTCGATCAAGAGAGGTAGTTGCTAGATAGGACGACTCGGTACCGTGCGGGCTAATTCCTCGAAATAGTAATACGAGAGATAAGCTGAATAGAACATCAGACATTCCAAAAATCATTCTGGGTCGTCCATTGATTCCTCGCGCCCAAACGTGTCGCAACATCACATAGGGTATCTCGCTATCGAATAATGGCCTGATGTTCTTGACTTATCAATAATTGGAAGCATACTTTATAGTTATAGGTAACTAGTGAATTATGAATTTGAGTCGTCTTACAGTTAGATCATAGGAAACACGAGCGATGGCACAGCCTATTTGTCCTTAAGGATCTCTTTTTACATTTACTAGCGAAATATAATAGCTTGATTGCGGTGGCTTAATTGGCTTAGGTTAATTGTGAAAATATTTGTCGCTAACTCAACGGTAGTGAAACGCTGCTGGAGACAAAAAGCAGCAGAGGGTGAGAATGTCCGCCCAGCTGTCGTGCTCTCCGCTTGTTTGGTGCCCTTGGGCATTATCGCTTCTGCGAAACGCCGGAGACAGTCAGGCAGCAATTGTGACCTTCATTGGCATCCAATCGGACAATCGGAAATTGCCGTAGTACTACAACAGCCGTTCATGATCTCACGCTGCACCCGCAAGTGACTCTCGGCTAAACCCCTTGATCGGCCTGGCTGGAGCGCGAGGTCTCCCCAGACTCTTCAGTTACTTCCAATGCTCGATACGCGGAGAGCCCGATACCTTTCTCTTCAAAGATATGCGCGCATGGCAAAAGCCGCACTGGTCGACGTGTGCCACTAGTCACACTCAATTCTCTAGCGTTTCATGACTTGAAATAGCGCAGAAAGGCTGGACCGAACACGATGGTCTATGTTTTTGCTCGTATATTTATGTCCACGCCCGGGTTTGAGCGTTTGCCTGTGTGAATTCGTAGTGCGCGTCAGTGTGACACCCATTCGCAGTACTCGAATGCCAACTAGCATCTAAAAATTGCGCAAGAGTCTATTTCATCTTTTTTTCAGTTCATTTCTGTTTGCAGTTCGCTTAGAGCCTGCGTTGGTCTGAAAGTTTGTGCGCAGTTCGTTCAGGTGAATTTCATGGCGTCCATGATGCGGCGATCCTGATCTTAAATGAGTCTATTGGCTCCACTCTCTTTTTCATTCACAGCAACTCTAGCGCGTGCGATACGGGAGCAATACACGAGCTGGCATAACGGCACCTTCATCTTTTAGGTTTTGGAGGTCAAAGGCTTTTTTAGGCTGAATCCGATCGAAAAAAGGGAAGGAGAAGAGTTAAAGGTGCAGAAAGAAAAGCCGTAGCACCGACGAGGCCTAAGTTGCCGATCGCTCGATAGAAATTGGGCAGACGAATCCGGGCGAACACTCAGCGGCTACTTGCTTAGCTATTACGGTTCATGATACAAAGGTATGCCTCAGCCTGTCTACATGTTGATACGGCAGCTATTGCGTCGTGCGTTTCAGGACGACACATGAGAATTGTTGGCATTCATGCGCGAGGATATCCACCGGCCGATAAAAATACAAGCCAAAAGTACAAAAGAGCGTGCATTTACGGGGAATTGACATGAGAGAAGGCTGAACACAGAGGAGAACACGAGCAGAGGAAACGCGCAGGGTATGAGAGAGAGAATCGGAGCGCCCTGTAAACAGAAAAGGAGACTTAGCGGTTGAGAAGTGAGTAATTGAGAAAGGATATGGCCTCGCTCTATTCGGAGACGTGAGACGACAGTCACGAGGTGGCCACGGGACGCTCTACAAGAGACTAGATCGACCTATCTGCCGAAATAGCCGCTATTCATTGATGAGGTTCTTGCTCCTGCTGACGCCCAGTCAAATGAGTACAGTTTCCGATGATGGCGCAGATGCCAGAGAACCCCTTCGAGTGGTCGATTCTCTGCCGCTAGTCACTACCGGCGGTGACTATTGAGATTAATTGCAATGACAAGCATGGCCTACATTAGGATGCTAGGCCGCAAGTCTATCTGTAGCTGTGGTGGAGCAACGCTATTACAGAGAGAGTCAGGCGTAACTTCTAAAATGAGTTTGTTTAGTTAGTATGGTAGCATAAATTGTTAATAAGCAGCTGTAATCCCTGAACATAGCCGCTACTAGCTGCTGTTCATCTTATTAATTATTTCATTATTCTATCATCGGGAAAAGTAGAATATTGGCGGAGAGAACGTGAGTTAACGTAAACAAAGCGTCCTTGATGACTCGTATTCTTGAAAACGTACGTGTTTCATTTTTCGTTATATTGTCGTGTCTGAGGACGGGCTCGCCTATCCATTGTACGGTTATCCAACGGATAAGCGTCACGTAATGCATATTCGCGTACGCGCTAAAACGTAGTTTCATTTAACGCGTTTCAACTGTGCCACCCGGTCAGGTTTGCAAATGGTAACTATTGACTACCATGCACAGCTAGAAAGGGCTAACTCTGAGTTTACCTCAATTTCTGTCAAACCCAAGTGATCTATACAAACACCCATGCCCAGACGTGGGCAACAATGCCGCAAACGTGTTACTGCAAGCACTGTCCTTAAGCATCGTTCCAAACAGCGAATTTTTAGCACGAAAAACATTTGATCCCTCAAATCCAAATCATCTTACATGCTAATAAAACCGATAGGGAAACACATTACCATCATAGAGGAACGTTATCAGGCATTTGTAAGCTCTATTTGGAAAAGCGTAGGTGTTCTGGTGGTCGGGAAAATGGTAAACGTTTATTTGATCCCTTTTGGCTTCTGGAACGTTTTTGGCGAGTACATCAATAATTAATAATCTACAACAGATAAAACATATGCTTTCAAAAAGATTGAAAAGGAGCCGGTTATACTTTACTTGTACTGCTGCATTATTTAACAGAAATTCGGTCGGGTCACGCGTCACCTCTCAAACATAGAACTCTATCATCAAGTTTGAATAGTGGAAAGCTAATAGTACTGGTGTATATGGATTCAACTATTTCGCGGCCTGTGTCAACCTCTTACTTAGTCGAGACGTGGCTAGCAGACCACATTGTCACGATGGAGCCGTAGCAGAGGAAGAAATGATGACCGAGTTGATATCGGAGGAGGGCACACATTGCATATAGAATGGACGAGACCAAGAACCCTAGGAGACAAAGCCGATCACGAGCGACACTTCGCTAGGAGATCCAAACCCAGCTGGCTTTTGAGGAATCTGAAATGGAGGCTCTTTACGATATCATCGATTAGAGTTATGCCACAGAGCGTGGAAGGGAGTTCCATAGTGTAAACCAATCGATTTTGCTGTTATTAACGCTATTCCTATAAGGTATCTGGCATAGCTTAATAACGAGAACCGCAAATGCCTCCCCCTCGTCGAGCCGTTCGTATGGTCTCATCAAAACACATCCAGCTATTCAAGCACTTAGAGAAAATACTTACATTTTTTCTGTTTTAACTTGCGCAAGCCATTGAAAGAGGCGCCTTTGATCTTTTTTTACAGCTTTAACTTTTGACACTTAATCATCTTACCGAAAACTCTGAAATCGTGAAAGCGTTTTATATGCTAAAACTTAATTAATGTATGTTCTCGATCGACGATCATTTGTATATATTTTCAGTAATAATATATACATACATACTAAATAATGATAGAGGCGGTCGTTGGCCACTATAGGGGATACGTTTCAGGTGCTAAGTAGACTGTCCGAGTGAAAATGTCCCAGAAAAAATGAAATGAAAAGTTTCAGTTAAGGTTAAAGAACGTTTATAATTAGTCTTCTATCAACTGAAAATTGTCTAACGGCGAATATGTTTCTTCAGCCAACTTGTATAACCTGTCTGCTGTAAATGTTTTGTTCAATTAATACGAACTTACCTATTCTTTTAGTTAGAGAGCGGCCAGTCTGCTCAACACGTGTTTGGTATACTCATAGTCGAAGCCTTGTTTCTGTTTGTCCGAAAGCTTAACGCCAGCTCTAAATATCGAGCCTTAACGCATGCTAGTGTTACACAAAAAACGTTTGGCTATAACATTGAGGTGTCGTCCTCATCCAATGAGCTGAGCTTAAGCGTTGCCTTGTTTATTCATACAATTAAGGGGTTTTGTGATGCACAGCCTTAAAATTGACTGGAGGTCTTGTTTGCCGTGGACCTATTACGATAAGGCACATCGGTTACACATCCCAGTTTGTGATTTACACGGGGTGAATTCACTGCAAAAACACGTTCCGCTAATGGAATAGTCAAATGAATTGTCCTGTTTCCGCCTCCAAAATACTCAATGCCATTCATCTACGACTTACAGATTATCAGATTGTGTCCATAACGATGAAAAATAAAAGGGTCACTCTCTTACCATAAACAGCTGGACAATCAACTTTCAACCTAAGAAAATGAAAAAAAAAAAGTTTTTATGGACATCTATGTTCCTACTATGATTTTCAATACATTTGCCAATACTACGTTATCCGCTATTCATAATCGAAAACGTTTTGTCGGACTTCAGTCTACAAATGGTACAATTTGTTTGGTAACTAGATAGGGAAATCCGTTACATACGGTTTCTTTACATACTGATTATCCATACCAATTTTGGAGAAGCAAACACTGACCAGGTTATGACATAGCACATCGTATGGACTAATGAATAGCTTCCTGCGTTCCATTTCCTTTATCTTTACGCTATATTCAATGATAAGGGAATGTTTTGAATCTGCATTAGCGTTTTATCAAAAGCACATGGTAGAGACTATCCTTTATGAACTTTTCCTACCTCGAAATTGCAAATATCGTGATGAGTTTTCGAAGTTCGTGCGCGTACCGGAAGTCTTTCGAATTTTGCGTCTACCACAGTATTACCGTTAGGCATAACTCTATCAGACGGCTGGCTCTCAGCACGAAACAAAGCCTGTCTACGCCCGTATTCGAACCCAGCTGAGCGCATCACCCACTACGCCGTCGCGGAGACACGTACCGAGGACAATTTGATACCATTGACTGTAGTACATAATCACGAATCAGGAATTTTTGAATAAAGTTAATTTTTGTATTTAGAAGCTTTGCTATGCTCTAATACAATAAATGTATCAGAATCATTTTTAGTCAAGAATCTGAATGGATAATAGCTTTAGTTAATGAGTATGATTTCAACGCCACTATATCATCTTATGTTCAACTCAAAATAAAATTCTGATTATAATAATAAATCAATAAAAAAAAACTGATCCGCTCCACCAGACGACCGTGATATGTTTTAGCTAACAAAATTTAATCACGCCAACGCCTATCATTACTATATGTGAAATAAATTTTATTTGCATTTGGCTGTGTCGTGTCCCTTTTTCTATTAGAATGATTGCGCGTTAAAGGCGTGCCGCGTCTTTTTTGAGAATTTGATAGCTCATACATTCGAATCTTGACACTCTTGGCGCGTGCCAGGTGAACCAATGAAGGTGAACATACAATCTGATCCCCCAAAATATCACTGCTTCAAGCCAGCTATCTAGCGATCCGTAGATGGAGGTGTATCGGTCTCTTTTTGTCGCAATGTTTGTTACTTTGGTTTCGTCCCATACGCATCGGCCTCACTACCTACCGAGGACTGCCATATCTTCCACGACAACGATAACCATATGCTCAAAGCATATCACGGTACGCCGTAATGCTACGACGACCGTCATAGGGGACGCGCAAGCAACTCTCATCGTTATTGTGACTCGCTCAGTCTCTTATTTACTGTTCGCAGTGCCAAATTTCACCTACCATTTTTTTTTAGACACTGCCATTGGCGGTACTCCACCAAACTGCTGTTGCGGCCGGTTTGGTGCTCGTATATACGGTGTGCATGTCCCCAAAATCGTTGTCCTTCGATAACTAGGTATCTAGATAGACCTGTGTATAGCAAGGAACCGGCTTTAAACTATAGCGTGACACAACTGTATGGCTGTAGGCTACGACTTTGTTCTCTAGCACTCCCTTCTCAATCTAATAAGAACAGAGTCCTGTTTGTAAGTGTTTTTGAGCTTGTAGCTTTGCGCACACTCATATTGCGGAAAGCAGCTCCAGGCGCCTATCTAAAAGCCATCTTTTGCAAGTAAGGTCTACATATTAGTTGGCTAGGTCACAACCCCCATGCTAGCTGGGGGCTCACTTTAGCTCCCAGCTTTTGCTATCGCTACGAAGAGAAATCGTTACCTGTATCGAACAACACATTTCACCCAGGCTTAAAAAGATACGAAAAATTGCGACTTCACTTCGATTCGTCGTTGTCTTCACAATTTTTTTCTTATTTTTGTCGATTTTTTTTAGCTGTCCTTCGAATTACCCAATATACCTAGTCCGTTTCTCCCATTCTTGTTCGTACTGCCGGCTCAGCCGGTCCTGGTTCGAATCTGAGAATTGAATGGAGCCTTAGATTGCGGTTGATTTACACCTTTTCTGTTTGTTGACCAAACGACATCGGAAAGTGTATTCCCGTATATATTGGCTTTGTAGCTCATTTTTGAACCTTGCTCGGCCGTTGTCGGATAACTCATAACAACTTAATAATAATTTACTTTTCTCACTAAATACCAATAAGGTTCCTATGTTTACGCTGCAGTTACCCCCCTTTGAGGTATGCATAAAATTAGCAGCCGGTTTGAGTGTAAGATTTCATAGAAGTTGTCATGAAATAAGGTAAGTAGTTCAAAAATGCCATAGCAATATCCAGTGGAGTATCCTACAATAGTCTGAATCTAATAAAATTAAATACGTTTCTGGGATTGGGTTAGTAAACATAAATTGAGCAAGAAGTACAAAGTAGATACAAAGAAATGGATTCATGAATTTGAATATGGCAACACAGATTAAGGATGGAATCAAGGTTTATCTATTGCTTGTAACAAACAGGTTTAAAGTACCTTCTAAGCTACAGGATCTATTAGACTCTAATTAGAATCGTGAATGGTAGTAGTAAATTTGTGTATTCAATAATCACTCTGCCAAGCTTTTAATCGCAAAATTAGTAGGTAGATAAAAAAAAATGGTTTCAATTAAATATCATAAAAAGAAAAATAGGATACGCGGGCTATCGTTAAGAGCAGACGACCTACTCCTTTGGAAAGAGGAGTGAACTACACCAAGTTCGGCGGGAAGAATTCGACAAAGTTAGACTAAGGACCACAAAAAATAGCAGCAAAACCGTTTACTGATATAGCAAGCGTTTCGACACACCAATCTACCTATACAAACATTTTTTACAACCATACCTATTCTTTATAGGCTATTCTTCAACGTTTTGGGACGGCACGTCCAACGCAACCGTATATAACCATGTCCATTTTTGCCGTTGTCCCCCCCCCCCCCAACCTCTGTTTCTATCGGCAGCAGCAGCATCCCCGACAAGCAGTGAACTCCACCCTCACCACCCCACGCTCGCAGCGCCCCCAAGCATAAGAAGCAGCAGGAGCAAGTCGGTTCACATAAAAACTATCAACTCTCCCTCTTGCTCTTCCATCCGCTCCTCCACTTTGACAGAGGCGGCTTTGGCCGATTGAGCCCGCGCGGGCTCCTCGCCGAATCCTCCTCTCCTACTGAAACTACCGTCCTAGCACTGGCACAAGCAGCTGCTGTAAGCCTATAGTAGTCGGGTCGGACCGGTTTTCGACGGGTACGACGACGGTCGCAGCGGCGGCAGCCATCTTTATTTTGCTATTTTTTGGGTGAGCTGTCAGCGGCACACTCTCTCGTTACAGGCAGAGGAGCAGACTCTCCCAGACGAGGAGAGCAAAGGACCTATAGTCCTCACCGTAGACTCGCAGTAGACAGAACAAGCAGAGTGTAGCAGTTAGCTCAAGTCAGCGCAACACTTCAGTCGGTGGTGGTGCGAGCCACGGAGAGCGAGTCGTCCGCGTAGTGTAGCCGGACAGTGAAGTGCGCGCACTTCACTGTCGGCTACTTTACTGGACGGTCGATGAACATGTTGGAACTTCGTTAGCGTACGCATTTGCGTTAGCAGGTGATACGAAGACTGAGCAAGACAAGACGATTCGGATGAGATCCGATTGCGATCGGATCCGTCGGAGCCTCCGCAGTGCAAGCCGTAAGTAAAGTACTCGAGTACTAACCATTCAGTATTGGCAGTTGTACATCTGTCACTTTGATACATAGTATGAACATCGTGTATTTAAACTCGAACGCTCTGACGACGGAGGCTTTAGACTGCTCTAGTGCTCTGTAGCCTCGATAATGAAAGGATAGGAACACCCCGCGCGGACGTTCGTTTCGCGCGGCCATTTCGCGCTATTCGAGATTAGTCCAGAGCTTAAATTCCTGCAGAACGCGACATAATACAAGTTTCGCGTCATGACGGGCGTTCGAGTTGTGTTTCATACCTAGTATAGCCCAGTATTAAACGAAAATTATTACTTATTCGTTCGTTTTGGTGCCTTGGAACTAGAGCAGTACGGCGATAGGTAATGAAATGCTCGTTTCTAATAAAAAAAAAAATAGTGGACCATCCACATTTTCTATTGAGGAGCAAAGTTAGTTGTGTGTTACCAAGTGGGTGAACGAGCAAGCGTGGAGTGTCATCGTAGCGGTGACTGTATTAAAGGCGGTGGCGCCGCTGCCGGTGGCGGAGGAGTAGACCTGAGTCATCAGAGCTCGCCTACTCCCTTGTCGCCCCCAAACCCCCAGTCCTAGTTGACCCCCGCATGTTTCTCTGCCCTGGGTTTTCGCCACTCCGACGCTTATAGAGAATCTACAATAGATTCGCAGTGACTGATAAAGCAAGTAGAGCTGTGCTTTGACTTGCTCTATTCGAATCTCTGTTCCATTTCTGGTACTGAACCTATGACGTTCAGAACTACACCGGTGCGCAACGAGTACAATCTGCTATTGGAACTGCAGCTTTCGATGGCATCATTAGTACCTTGAATATACAACGGAGGACTATATAGTGCAATAGATGTGCGCTATGTCCGTGTGTGTGTGTGTGTGTTTGACTGTCTTTCCCCGTCGTTTGCCGGTTGAGCTCCCGGTCGGTCTTCCTTTGCCGGTCGCTCAGTGGGGACTGGGGGGTGATTTCGCACACGCTTTCGCCTCCCACTCAACTGCACTATGAACACAGTGTACTGGAGACGGATACAGAACATAGATCTACTTGGCTATTTCTTCTGTATGACCTGCAGTCTCGCGACCCCCGCGCAACAGAGAGGCTCAGAGACACTCTCGCCTATTAGCCATCATCAGCATCGCCATCATCATCATCATCACCACCACCAGCACCATCAACCGAATCGCCTACAGAAACGCTTGAGCTTTGCATTACAGTATCATAGTAAGGACTGTGCACTAGTGAGGACACTGAGGTTTGTAGACAAGCATACATACATGCAGACCCAAAGGCAGCATCTTTCTCTCCCTCGTTTTCTCTGTCCTTCCACCCTCGATGTTTATCGCAGTAGACAGCAACTGTTAAATTTGTCCCTCATAAACGTATCGGGTCCTTAGTCCTTTCAGGTCCTTAGTTTAACGGGCTTTTGGCGGTCGTTTCCTCTGCTATCATTTACATTGTTCTGCCTACAAGGCTCGTCGTTTACATGCGACATTCTTTTCTATGTCGCGCATGCCAGTCCTCATCGTGCATGCGACAGGAGCCCGTGGCACATATCCTACCCGCCTACAATTCCGTTAAAGCGACGGCAAAAACAATAGTTGGCCGCAGCGACCTTGATCTGCGTCACTCGTGCTAGTCTCCTATATCGTCACTACCGGTGCGATCTGCCATCATCTACGCGTGGAAACGGTGCAAGCGGCGATGGTTCTCTCGGGATCCCGGATTGTTGCCGAAATTCAAGGCTGAAAGGGGTGGAGGCGTCCTCAAGGCTAACTCGACGGTTGACGCCTGTCAACACACTCTATACATCTGTAACATATGTATTCGATACAACTAACAGTTCTATTCGTTGAACGCGTCGCATGTGGGGGAGTGTGATGCTGTGTGGGGAAGGAAAGGTTGAGGGTCGTCACCGCAAAATTCGAGAGGCCCGACTTGGCGCAGACCCGCGGCAGGCATCTCAAGTTCGACGCTTCGGGAGTGCTTTCGATTCGCCGCCAAACAGAGAAAGGTAAGCTGAGACAGCGAGAGAAATCGAAAAATTAGTGCGATCGAACTTGACCTGATTTGCCTGCGTACATCGCGACACTGGGTCACAGCCGATTAAAGAGCCTTTGGTCTGGACAATATAAGAGACAAGCTTTCCTTGGTCCTAAGAAGAAGTTGACCTATATTTGGCTGGCACAGAACACTACAGTAGTATAGTGCACAGACTGGAAGAGATATCACTCAGCGGTCAGGGTCTTAATAAAGGGTCGTAGAAGCCGTCTGGAGCGAAAGGTAACTAACGTTTTGGTGTGCTTTAGAACGACTTCAAACTTTGTAGCAACTGTCTTTCGTGCGCGTTGGTATTAGGCTATGCCTTCAATTATACTGCGAGTGATTGTCAAGCGTTTCCAGATGAAGAATAGCGGTTCTTCTTCTAGGCTTTTTGAATGTGTAAGATACTGCTCAATTTGTTGTAGTTGTAGTAGGCAGAATATAGGACCAAATGACTGTAATAAACAAAATTGGAGTAAATAAACGGTCGTCCACTTTATACCGATTGTTGTTTATTTCCAGTAATCGCATTCATTAGGTTCAATGCCACATCATTTACCAACAGAACGATAAATGCAATCTACCAATCAATCGTGCCGATGTTTTGCCATGAACTATATGAATCGATTATCCTATTAAGGGTTTGTATACGAGCGTTCACATTTTCGTAGGACTGTCAAGCAGACCACATAAAGACTATTTGATTGTTGGATCGAGCTATTTGTCCTAAGCGATGTACTAAACTAAAATTTTCATATTTATGTTTTGTTCATTGCAGAGTTGCAGGATGTCGCTCCCGTTACACGTCGACTTATTGCCATCGTTAGGACAGCTTGGCAGTCCTCTCCATTCATTACGGGTAGGGACTAGCTTTTTGACATGCTCGTCGTGCTTTGATAGCAACTTGGGAGGTCTTCCCAAGGTGCTGCCATGTTCGCATACCGTTTGCGCAAAATGTTTGGTGGAAAGCGGGCCCTTCCAATGTCCGCAGTGCAGCAAGCTCGACTTAGCCGGATGTTTGAATTTGGCAAGTCTCCGTCTAAACGATGTATTGCCTTTGTGCTCATCATGCGATGATCGGAACCATGCCAAAGGAAGATGTCGAGACTGCAACAACGAGTTATTGTGTGAGAATTGTATCAACGCTCATCAGAGAGTTCGTCTTACTCGAGATCACACTATTCTACGGTTTGCACCATCACCCTCACTTGTAAGTGTTACAGCGATCGGTAGTCCAGCATACCCAATCACGTCCGCTGAGATTATAACCAAACAGATTATCCTTGCCTATTTATCCTATTAAGCGTATGTATACACCTGTGTGCAAACGATAATCGTGTTCTATTTTTCTAACTCAGAAAAACGGAACAACATTGGTGCCTATGAGTAATACCAGATTCGATTTCAGGATCTTAAACAGTACCATCCTCGAGCATGCGTCGAACACAATGACAGCCTTTACATCTATTGCGACAACTGTGACAAGCCTTTGTGTGGAAAATGTACCACAGCCCACAAAGGGCACAGTCTACAATATGTACGAGAGGCAATAGATAATGGACGAAGCTTTGTTGAACGTTCCCTCAAGGAGACCGAAACAAAACTCAAGGTATTGCAGGAAGGCCTCGTGAATAATCAGGCCATGGCCAAGCGGGTCGAACAGAAGACGCATGATGTTGCATCGCAGATCCGTGGGGCTATACGCAGGTACAGTTGCTCAATTATTATTATTACTATTACTAAATTCACTTGTGGTTTAAATCGAAGACAGGTGCATCAAGATAAGACAGAGAGCACTGGCTGAACTTTATATTCATGTACGTTTAGAATTCTAGGTTCGATACTGTCATGAACCACTGCTTCAGAAAGCATTTTTCGTAGTAGAAGGATTATTTAGAAGGAAAGTTTCGATCGAAGTTAGCTGTGTTTCTTATGTAGATACTATGGGGATCTTGTCTCCTGTCAGGAGTAGAGGGCTCATTTTGCATCGTTTACGTTAAGCTTTCCCTGCTAGCGGTTGAGGTTCGTTAACATTTCGTTGCACCTTCTAGTTGAACAATCTGAAAATGACATCTGTTTCTGGCAGAAGTTGAAGGTTCTTATACGGGTAGGCGTGATTTAATGGGCAACTTTTTAGCGACCTGGCCGCGTTCACAAACACAGCACTGGCGCTGTCAGTGGTCCACTCGTGATTTTCTTGGGCACTGCAGTTCACTCGTCTCAGTTATTAAAAAGCTTTTAGCGTATGGCCTTATGCAGGTACGCGTTAAGATCTGGCTAGCCTGATAAGGCACGTGGTCCTAAAAGCGTGTACATCAATTTAATCTTTTTTTTTTTTTTATGAGCAGTTGCTTTACACATATCTGCATTTGGATATGTGCAATAATATAACGGTTGTGACAGTGTCGTTTTCACGACGATGAAATTGACGATGTAGACCTTCATCATCGATGGTTGGGGATTGCCGACTCATTTCCTCGGTGGACGTTACAGCTTTTGTTTTCTCGTGTCATACCTCTTTGCACACGACGTTGTTGGCATTATTATTGACCAATGGAGGCAAATACTCTATACAGCAAAGCCGGTGTTTGTTCTGTTGTTCGTATCGTATTTATATGCATACGTGATCGCCTAGGTAATAGTAGTAAGTAAATTACACGCATGTTGTGTACTGTAACTTAAAGCCACGTATTCCTGTCAGGTTTTCAAACCTTAGCGCCAGATTTGCCTTATATTGATTAGGGCGCTTTTTGAGCTCTTTTTGCTTTATTTTTGTTAGTAGGCTGAAGGCTAATGTTGAGGCGAAACCGGTAACCGATGCGCTACGAGGTCCATTACTTGTGGTAATATCTTAGAAATCTTAAAGTTGACTATCCTACGTTCGTATTAAGCTAAGTTTTCGAGCTGTGGTCTTAGAAAGTTGACTACTAAGTGCATACCTTCTTTTATATCAGTTCATATGCACCGATCATGTACTCGTGCATAAGTCTTCTGCGTCGTTTCTTCATTTCTAGATACTATAATTAGCTATTTAATGTTCTAATAGTCAAATTCATAAAAAAAACCCCAGTAGTAGACAATTACTATTGGTTGGCACATAACAGCTAAGGAAGATGTCTTAAAAGATGTATTGGTACCTCAATCGATCGAACAATATTTACGAAATTCACCGTTGAATAATCAATCAGTGGCGTGTTTCAGACCTATACAGAAAATAAACGTATTCACTACAAGATAAAAAGTTATAGAAAGAGAAAAATCTTAATGGTTTCAGACAACTCTCCTCTCTTGAGGAGCGAGAGAAAGAGTTACTATCAAAGGTGGAGTCAATCCGGCTGCTCAAGGGCAAATTACTTAAGGCGCAGCAAGAACAGATTGAACAGGCGACTCTCGAATTGGGGAAGCACGCGCGTGCCCTCCGTGACTTTCTTGCATCCGCTAGTGAACTCGACTTCGTCAAGGCCACAAAGGTGCTGCCACAACTCAGTGCCGCTGCAACCCAGGCTGGTTAGTAATGTACACATATGTAAAGTGAAGATATTTGGAGTTCTAAGTGTTATTTAGCGTTACAGCCTTCTCCCGAACGTCGGCACGTTCTGAGGTCACCATGGTGGTGCTGTGAACATGGGTAGATACTTGTACCTAGAAGTTGACTGATTAGCATCCCCACTTTGCGTTCGATCACAAACGTCGTTAGATTGACTTGATGTATTAAATTTGGTTTAATCATGTGTAACGCGCTATTATTCGCTGATTTTTGGCTTGAGCTATTTTCATTGTTTTGTGGATATGTGTCATGACAGTAGTTCAACGCTTTTTCTGAACTGCTTTCCGTTCAGATATCACGGCACACGCCCTTACACAGTGTTTATTTGGCTAATGTGTGACCAGCTTACCGAACCCCGACATATATTCTCCATTCTTCAATTTTTCTCTCCATTGTTACTAGGTTATCTATTTTTACATACATATAAGTACCCCCCGGCGGCGTAGCAGTAGAGGTAGTTGCCAATAAAGACGGATGAAATGTCCTTTCTTTACCGGAATGGGTGGTTTGAGAGCGAGCGGTTCTTAGCAGACAAAATGAGTGACCGATCTGAACCGAAGCAGGCCCATCTTTGATGACTCGACTCGACGTGAACTCTCGTCTGGCAGACTTTTGAGACCACTCCCGTAGTTACTGCTGGCGCTAGCATTGCTGTTCTTACTATGCCATGTTGCCCGTTTCTATTCGTTGAACTAGACCTAATTCAGGCTAATTTAGCGAGGTCTACAAACGCCTGACAGCTAGCTCCTCCACATGCAGTCTAAGTACAAGCATTCGCCTACGGTGGCCGAGTACGACCTGGTCGAGTTCACACTAAACCGGCAAGTAAATTTGATTTGAGCTCGGCATGACTCTTAGTGTGTGAGGCTAATGGATCAAAATTAGCGATGGAAAGAAGCGGAGAGGAAAAGAGAGCTCGCTTAACTTCTGCGCATTGTCTCTTACTCTTTTGAGACGTTGATGGGAGCAGGGAAGATCTGTACAGGCCGTCGACAGTTCCGCATGACCAAGCTCTTCTAATAGCCCTGAGAAAAACTCCGAGAAGCATCTACAGATATTTTTCAACAAAAAATGGAAAAACCCCCGGCCAACATACAGGATAGTATTTCTCGCATGTCTAACCCGAGCTCGATTTCTAAAGTAGGAAAAGCATGTTTTTGTATCCGTACCTAAAACTAGTAATTGAAATAAATGGCCGATCTTGACTGAGCAAATTCATTATTGTACTTATGAGGTACAATTATTTTATGTTATGAAAAAACTTCACATTAAATATTTGTCTATTGAATTGAAAGACTATTGATCTTGTTTAGTTGGAGCATACAATAGCGCAAATATCAAGTGAACACATCCAAGAGAGAGAAAAGGCGATCTGTGCTCAGCTCTTAGTTAGACCTGCCCTCGATGCAGCGGTCTCTGACGCGGGACCCTTTTTCTTATTTTATTGGCGTTTCAGTTCTGTCAACACCATACGAAGACGATCGTATTGATTTCACGATAGCAGATATACCATTACTTAGTAACCTCGGTTATATCTCAACTGCGAGCTTTCCCATGCATTGCAAAGTATTTGGGGAAGCTCTCAAGGGTGCCGTTGTCGGGCAGGTAAGCGCTGCATATTGTATATTCTCAGATTGGTTAGGTTAAACAAAGTCTATAGTAGAGAAAATCGCTGTTGAAATGTCAGGTTTTTAGTTTCGACAATAGCTATCATTTTACTGTTTACGCAGAAGATCTTTTCCTGACATGTCAGATTTCTAAATGCCTATAGCAAAACAACAAACAAAGTGGCCATTTCTTTGTATGGCAATTTATTTTTCTACAACGTTACCTTATCACTTGTATGAGCAGACTGCAACGTTTAAGGTTGAAGCCTACAATCACCTGTCAGAGAAGACGATAGTCGGGGGTGAACACTTCATCGCGGCAATCACGACTCCACAAGGCTTCACCCAACGGGTCGACGCCAGCGACCATCGTGATGGAAGTTATTCATTCAGTTATAGACCGTGTATCGAAGGTCTGCACCATATGGTTGTAACGCTTCGGGGTGCTCCAGTTGCGCAATCCCCATACAGTATCAACGTACGTTTAGGCAGGTGTGTATTGCCGCATAAAGACGGCTATTGAACGGCACGTTAAATACCCGTCTTTATGCGGCTTTAAGCGTGTTCTGTGGCTTCGTTACTGTTCGAACTAGAAGAAACATTACGCGGCGTTTACGGCAGGGTCTGTGTGGTTGAATGACACGAAGAGTGAAAATCAAACTTCACTGCAGATGCAATAACTTCGCTCGCCGATGATCCTTTACTTGTCGTTTATACAAAGCTGATTATATAGAGTAATGTGTTTCAAGTATAGCGATCAACTCGTAAGTTAACTCAAATGTTTCGAATTTTTCTTTTCTATATATTGTATAATACTTGTTTGTATTATGCAATTGCTGATTATACCGTTACTGTTCTAGGTCATATGAGAATCTTCCGAGTGAACGACCGATTGTGGTGTTTGGGGGTGAGGGTGAGAGAGAAGGTAAATTGTGTCGACCATGGGGAGTCTGCGTTGATCATCAGGGTCGCATCGTCGTTGCTGACAGATCTAATAACCGGATGCAGGTGAGGAGAATGCAAAAAAATCACGTCTTTTTTTTTTTATCAAGAATACCGACGGTAAAAAGCCAAACAGGAAGATAAAGGACACGAATGCACATATCGAAAAGGGCTTGCCCCTGACGTAGTACGTATGATAAATGGTGCATAACAGCACATTGCCAGCAATCGTCACTGACTCAATAACCGCTTTGGCAAATATAAACATCTTTAAAATGAAACTTAAGCGACATTTGTCCAGCATTGTGCTACAAAAAAACTACACTATCTACTGCGGCAAATCGATTGTATTGTGCCAAAGTATCATACGTAAATAGATTTCCAAAAGGTTTAGGGCGTCACATCGTATCTAGCCAGTGGAATGCGTCTAAGACGAAGGACAATAACACAGGCGGTCGTGATTATTTCAAATAACTTCCGAATCAAGGGTGCTCTTGTTGCGTTGAACTCAGGATTTTTTTTCTCTAAACAAAAAAGTTTGACCGTACTAAACAAAGCTCTGTGATACATGTCGGCAGCGTGAAACGTACGAAGTGCTTAAAGTATATTTCTTAGGTATCGAAACGGAGCATATATTAATGCGGTGAAGTCCATTCGAACATGAGAAAATTTAGTATCTCAGCAGCGTACAAAAAGAACAAGTCTACAAAAGGTATCAACGAACTTTGCTTCATCGATCGCAACTGGGTCCTTTTACAGCTTAACTTCGTGGTGACGAACTGACGCGCTTTGTAGACAATGCTGACCTCCCAATGATTTCTCCCAGAACTCAGACTCACGTTGCTTGTCTCGTTAGTGGTACCACACTCATGAGCTGCGCTCTCCTCTTCTATCTGTTGAGGTCAGAGAACGAGTGCATGGGTTATCCTCGCTCACAGATGCTATGTTATGATCAACGGAGCGGACCAGGTCACATCCCACACCCCCGAGGAAACTGACGAGCAGCTTGACCTCAAACTAGAACCTAACCGTATTAACGGCTCTGCGCCTATATATCTGATGCTTGCTATCGTTTGTGCAGGAAGGGACTGAAAAAAAGGCTGTTGTTGATATAGACGAATCAAACAATCCTGTCCCATTGAAACGGTACATAACCACTGACATATAGTCTAGTTACCCTTAAGTAAAATGCTCAGTTTATGTGTCGAATATTAACCGTGTCATATTGAAATATCTGGTTCTCTCCAGAATTCCGAATAGTGTATCTGTAGTGATGATTATTACTAGCAGCATTCTATAGAATCATCGTAGGGATTGCCTGCACGTTACTCAACGTCTACTGGTTACATCACATGAAATAGATTAGGCTCTGTTGTCTGAGACAGCTATGAGTGACTTGCGCATTTGTTGCAGATTTTTAACCCGGACGGTTCTTTCCACCTGAGTTTTGGGACTCCGGGCTCTCAGGCGGGCCAGTTTGATAGGCCAGCTGGGGTAACTATTGACTCTTCAGGGCGAATTATTGTTGCTGATAAGGACAACCACCGCATACAAGTAAGACATACGTCGTGTAGTTTCGGCTTTACTTCGATTTACCTTTAGTTATATGCTTCCTACTGACTATAAAATGTTTTCTGGTAGAGAAGCTGTTTTTACATTTAGTTGGTATAAAAGAAGCTGCCTAGGACTTCGACGCTGCTCCTGCCAAAATGGATATCCTCCTCCTCCTCCTCCTTTTATACTAAAGAAAACCTGATGGCCGTTTCAAATCATGTATTTGTTTCAGATATTTTCGGGTAGAGGAGACTTCATAACCAAGTTCGGCGAACGAGGTTCGAAGCTCGGCCAGTTCAATTATCCATGGGACGTTGCGGTAAATGCCGATAATCAAATACTGGTGTCGGACACACGAAATCATCGAGTGCAGCTTTTCTCACCAGAGGGCGCCTTCATCAATAAGTACGGTTTCGAGGGAGCACTCTGGAAACAGTTTGACTCGCCTAGAGGAGTCGCCTTCGATCTTCAGGGTATGAGGCAAACGAACCAAACAATAGTAAAATCGATAATCTCTCGATCGCGTATTTTCCACCAATAACTCCTACGGAGAATAAACAAGTAGAAAATATCGCGCAGTTGTTGTTATTGCCTGTAGGGTGTCTAGAGACAGTCGGAAGACATTCTATATCATTATTTTAAGTGAACACGAAAATGAAGTTAGACTTCTACATTTTTTATCTCTTATATCATTTAACAATCACCTCTTAACGAGCTGAAATCAAGGATTTTCTGTTATCCTAGTTTCTGAACCAACCAGGTGGTTGTCTTCTATTATTTCCAAGTGCATTTCACGATAGTTGCTGCTGCTGCTGCTGCTGTAAATCGCCGCACGATGTACCCAAATTAATTACACTTAACGAAGCCATTATATTTCGGTTATGGCTTCACGTAAAGGGCGCTTTCTCTCGCTGGCACTTTAGTTGTCGTGGGTCCGGCAAAGATCATACTAGAAGCTTCCGTTGGCGCTATGGCTGTACATGTTTCTCATAAGCTAACAATACCAGCCGTTCATTTTTAAAACTTCAAGAATCTTTTATGTACGCAGTACATATATAAAATAAGAGACTGGCCTTGAAATTGCTTATAGCACAAGTGGGAAGGTCGACGTCGCTGGTCCATAGGTGAATTTACTCATCAGAAAGGACAATAGCTGTTCCAGCAGCTTCTGTTTACTAGAACGTCGCTAATCAGGCCCATTACGGAACGCGATAACGACAGAGAGAAGGGCTCCAGAGAGTCATGAAGTTCGGCAGAAACAGCTGGCCAACATTTTCATTTATGATGATAGAAACTTTTTTAAAGGCCGAATTGTCCATTTCACGGGAATCGCACAGAATCCGTAGACGGTCGTCGTTGACCGTTTGTAGTTAGTGGCCACTTTAGCGTCGCGTGTTTAGTTGCTAGCTACATTAGTGGTAATTTGTGACAAAGCGGAAAATCGAACATAACGAATTACGGCCACTGCTTTAATGTTTTGTGAATTTTTCTTAAAAAGAAAATGCCCAATAATTTAGACAGATTGAAAGTGACCTGATTTGGAGCCCAGTTTTGTAGCTTTCTGATGTGATTACAACAGGATTCATACAGTAGCCGAACATTTAGATATCTAACCAAGTTTTTAGCTAAAAGAGCTGAAATCTCATCGTACCAAACCTGGTCAATACAACGTGGGCCGCATCACAATGAGACTAAATTTCCCTGCAAAAGCGCCTTAATTATAATCACACAGGTTAATCGCAGTTCTGGGGGTAGTTCTGAAATGTTTTTGGGACAAATTTAGAACTTAACGGTTTTAGAGCTTTACTTCAACAACCAAATAACCATTCTGTTATAGAACATTGACCGGAAAGTGAACGTTTGACAGGGAATGAATAGAACGTTCTATTCATTCCCTGTCAAACCTTTGGACCGTCATGGCTATTTGAAAGTCTGATAGCTATGAGCAATTGTACTTTTCATAACTGTATTTAGCTCTACCTAGATGCGACTATTTGAATAATTTTTCACAATAATAATATTGTAATTAATCTTAGATCGTCTAACAATAACAATCCTTCCCAGGTAACATGGTCGTCACGGACTTCAACAATCACAGGATTGTCGTCATCCGAAATGATTTTCGATCGGCGCAATTTCTTGGCTTTGAGGGTTCGGGTAGTGGTGAGTTCACGAGACCGCAGGGCATTGCAGTCGATTCTGAGGGCCATATCATCGTTTGCGACTCGCGTAACAACAGAGTCCAGGTTTTTCGGCCAGATGGCACATTTCTGTGTTCCTTCGGACAACCGGGAAGCGACTGCGGTCAAATGGATCGACCCTCAGGAGTAGCCATATCACCTGAAGGTCGTATAGTTATTGTCGATTTTGGAAACCATCGAGTGCAAATTTTCTAACGAAAAATGTTTTTGAAGAACGCATGAGACAGATTTGGCTAAGAAACTTCACTTGTTGCAAAAATTGGCTCGTATCAATTTGTCTCGGAGAAAATCAGTATCGAAAACAGTGATGATAAATCATACGAATCATATCCGAAGTATAGTAATCCCAAACAAAGTTATTTTATCCTAAAATTGTACATGTAGAAGTACTTGGTGGATAGATATTTGCGCTTTTTTTTTCTCTATTAGTTTATATAACACAGTTTATTGCCTATTTAGATATCTCAATTTGGAGATAAAATATAAAATGCTTTTTTGCCTTGCCATCATGCTGCTACAGGTCGGTGTATATTTAATATGCACAATTACGATGACAAAGACTAATAAGTCTATCAACCTAAATGAAGTGTCGAGTAACGTTACAGAATTGCAATTAAGGCTCAATGTGTCGTATAGAACTCAATAATCTCATTATCAATACGGAGGTTCTAGAAAGCCTTAACCGTTCAGTAATAGATATCACAATGAACAACTCTAGGTGAGTCACAGACTATTTGCTTACTTGCGCCCCACCAAAAAGGGGCATCTGATAAATTGCCTAGGAGGCCGACATTTGACTACTTCTGCAAGCATTACATTTTTGCAAACGGAATAGTTTGATAAGTGGAGGGTTCCTTCAAAAACGCAAAATCGGCGAACAGAAAATCTTTTAATGGTTTCGAGAAAAAGCGTTAGAAAATACACGATAACTCTAAAAGCAAAGCATATGCCTATATCAAGGTTTTTGCTACATGATATAATAACATTATTATTATTATTATGAACCTTCAAAGAGACCACCCTTGATGTCTCGAAGAAGTGGTGAGGGAATATGTCTCAGTCGTTGCCACAATTACTGATTCAGGTATGAATCGAAAAGCGGGTGTTGGAACAAGTGACATGAAACAACTTTTATATTATAATAATTAACAAGCTAGACTAAATAGCGGAGTGTCGACTAGTCATACTAAGAAGGTTTATAGTCGAATTCTTAATTAGGACATTAAGCGGTTATCGGCGAAGAACTTTAGAGTAACGAAAGATGATATATATATATATATATATATATATATATATATATATATATATATATAGTAAACTTAACGTTATTAGATTTTGCCCAAAAGTGTTTCCATCGACTATGCGTCCAATCAAAAACTAGTAACCAAAAAAAACACTCGAAAATAACATTGTCCTCTTGGAAAACTGATAGCCGTTTTTCCTCATCATCAGTGAGGTTAAATCGGTAGAACAGCATCTAAGTAACGGCGATTCCTATTGTACATACATATGGCATATAGCGCCGATTCTTGATCGTACAACGCGAATGAATGGTACGTCGCATCCATCTACACGGGAATAATTAACGTTGTTAGTACATCACTGTTTTTAATTAAAAATGGTGACGGTAATTCATTTATAAGATGATTGGAGTAGTGGAAGGCTGCAGTCAGGATCTGCAGTTGCGTGTCTTGTCCACATTTTGCACGTTAGCCCCTTTCACTACTTGACCATCTACCTTGTCCAGACCTTACGCCGTAGCATATACAACCAATGATCTCAAGTTGCATCAGAGTAGATCGGAGTTCCGGTAAATCTGAACCCCTCTGTCTAATTTACTTTCAGAAGCTGCAAAAACCTAACAGATGACCGACCCTTAGGAGGTTGATATAATCTGGCGTGTGTGATCTCTAGTCATGCCCAACAATGTAATGATAGCCCTAGTAATTCCATATATAATATGTAGATGTTTAAGACAAAAAGAAAGTATAGGTGAAGGAGAAAAGTTGATGCTGAAGGAGGCTCGGGGTGCTTATGACGGTACCCAGTGCAAAACCGACTCGGTCACAAAGTTCCTACGAACGAAAGTTCCTATTAGGTAGAATGATTTCGGCACGAACAAGCTGATGGTTAATGAAACACGTACAGCCGTTTTGCGGCTTTGAACGCTTTAGTTAATAGGTATACTACTATAATATTATATAATATAATAATGAAAGCTGCTAGAACAACTTAGTTATTGTACTTTACATTATATATTTAGATATATAAATCTGTATAAAAGGTCGCGGTAAGATGATTCGTTGTATAGTGACATCTGTCAAGAGATAAATACTAGTGAATACAAAATACATAGGTCTTGTGTATAGTAAGATTATTATTGCTGGAAGTAACGACAACTTTACTCCTAAATAAAAATTGGCTTCAAGCGTAAGTGAAGGAACTATTTACATCTCGATAGGGAAAACAGTAGCTGAACAGTGATAAGTATGAACTTGACGATGCCACAGAAGGTTTCTACAGCAACTACCAAAGATGGAGAAACAACAAAGTGACAAGACGAAGAATAGGTCCTGCATAGATTTTCTGGCAACTAAATCGAGAAGAGCATTGTCACTTTTCAACCATAACATTAATACTGCTAATGCTAAATAATGAAAATAGTTGTAAATTAGTTCAAGTTCCTACGCTGGTGACGACGGTGATGCTGCCAATGGCCGCAAAATCGCCGGAAATCTAATTTATTGGAAAATTTAACGAATGTAAAAGAGAAAAGAAGAGAGAAGTGTTAAAACGTATGGTTTAGTATCATCCGTCGCCAAAGGAGCAGACTATACAAAATGGCTACCTCATTATCAAAATATTACACCTTTTACATACTTCACAAGCTATCTTTCATCTTTTCCGACTCAGATTTAGCTTCCCTGTTTCTAAGCAACCCCCCCCCCCCCCGCCCTTCCATTCGCAGTCTGTTGACTGAGTTCCTATATTTATAGTATGTAGACAGAGATATATATATATATATATATATATATATATATATATATACGTGTGTAGTAAGTAGAGATCTCCTTTTTGTCCTGTGCGAGTCTGTATGTATATGTCATATTCCATGATGCGTGTATTACACTACAGTGATATATAGGCGTAAGAATTGCATACCTGTTCCGTGTGCATGTAAGTGGCGTGTATGCCTGAATCATGTATGTGTCTCGCATCATAAAAGTAACATACATTACTCTAATGAAAAAAAAAAAGCTAAGGATGGTTACTGTTAAAAAAAAACTGAGTGAATGGTTGGCAGCCAAACATCGCTTAACACTAAAGCTTTAACAATACCAGGTGTTATTGCTTGTGAAGATGAAATGACAAAAAAAGATAAAATGTAACAGAGCATATTTTTTGCTCATTCAAAATCAAACGGCTTTGTCTACCTAATCAAGTCACTGACTAACCAATCAAGTGCCGATGTTCATTTTAGAATGACGATAATCACGCATGATTCTACGATAGCGCCAAGACTAACAAGTATTCAAAAGTACCCAAATGAAAGAGTATCTGTTTCCTTTGATAGGGAGAGCCCTACTATTGTATCTTGATCCGTCGGCGTAAATCGAGTCTATCGTATACGATAGGCGTCGATCTGTAGGTAGACTGACGTAAGTACTGTGCCTTTCAGTACATTGAGTTGATATAATTTTTCAGTGGAAAGAGATTGAGATAGCCTGGTGCAGCGCTTCCTATCCCATAATATCGTACTGTGCTAAGCTGTCGGGACGTTCTGGAGATGAGTTCGTATGTGCCATATATATATATATATATATATATATATATATATATATATATATATATATATATATATATATAGCTATCATTCATGCAGGACACGTCTCCCGACAGATATCAACCGCACAGGTGCTAGATTTTGGCCGCTAAAAATCTGACACAAGTACGAATCTCTCGAAGTATGATAGCCGGCTAGCAGAAGGTGACGTAACAGGTAGAACATAAGTCACAGAAAACGTACAGGCAACCCTAACTACAACAATAATTTTAACCACAGCGGCGACAGCAAAAGGTACATTGCGAGATTTTTCCTTTGCGTGATCTACCGACAATACGCGCTCTATATTTCTACGAAGCTCTCACCCACAATGGGTGTCTAATCTACATTTATACATGTACTAAAAACATAATATATATAATGAAATGGATTGACTGGATGCGTGATTTCCAGATGAGTGATTTCAGGATTCGCCAAACTATCGGATCTGTGAATAGTTTTGCTTGAATCAGTGTTCTGCAATTATGGAGAGGGAACCACGACCTCCCGTATAATTTTTAATGGAAGTAGGTGCCGAAGGTAGCAACGGAACGGCAGACGAAAATTTCCTTAATATACATTTTTAAAACAATAACTAATGCTCAGGAAAGTAATACTTCTTTTTTAAAAATACATTATTTAAACTAAGCTCCTGATCTGCCGTGGTCTACCGCAGTAGCATGTGTCGATTATGAGGCCGTGCTTATCTTTTCTCGACAAGGTTTACCTCGTATGAATGGCGTTTACGTTTTTTTCTTTCTATCCCGCTGAAGCACTAGGTAATATGAAGCAAGTGGCAAGAGGAGCTGGATTAGGTTCTTCCGTCTTAAAAATACTTATTCCATTGCAAGCGAGACCGTAGTCAGCTGTCAGTTTATGTACACTTTGAGATCTGGGAAAGACGTTGCAACGACGCATAAATGAATGCAGAAGGCATCATGAGCGCCATGCAGTGTCACCGGACAATGGAAATCGGAGATGAACGGTCCATTTTTCTTTTAACTAACTCGTCTTAGGAGCTCAAGAAGCTCAACAGAAAACAAGCAACAACCTTGAGACCACAACGCTGTATAGGCAAATGACATATATGTCTATTGATCTTAATGTTATTCTCATGGTAATTTACGAGCACCTTATACAGATGGAACGTGTGAAAAAATTTTCTTACCATACCTTAGAAGCAGAAAGGTAGAAAACGATTGGTTCCGTAGTGATATTTTACGCTTGGTATGGATGCCATCTAATGATAACTGTAGCATGATCTCTTATAATATCACCGACGTAAATGAATTTTCACTGATTTTATACCTATTAGTTGGGTCGATCGCTATGTGCGATGCGGCGACACGAATGCGATCCGCCTTGATCTTGTCTTGGTGTAGAGGTTTGCAGCTCTTCTTTCCCTTCACTCATGTTGTTCATTCATGTTGTTTTTTGCACATACTTACCATATTCCGATAAAAACTTAATTCGTTTGTCAATAATTACAAAATTTCCTTAAGTATCTTTTATATATAATAAGGCTGCAACTACTCATTAAGCACGAATTAACTGATTTTTAGGGGTCGAGTTAAGTTTCCACTTGCCCAATTTGTGCACACACATCTATGTGACGGGGTGTAACCAATGGTATCTTATATAATACATAATTATAGTTTACATGAAAGTGGAGTACCAATCGATATTAACAGAAAAGCTCGCAAACTATAGTATGGAAATGAGAACTACACGGATGATTTCTAACGAGAGGCACTTCAAGACAAGGCTTCTCCAACAAACGATGTCCAATTCAACATAAACTTGCCCTTATTAAATATGGAAAACTACCCTCTAAAATAAACTTAACGCTACACGTTTGAGCGGCTAAAAAAAGCATATCTTATAATATTATCAACATAGTTTCACGCCTGATATATACATTGATAGTCACAATTTCACCATATCTGGGCGCTGACTTGACGCCTCAATATTCCGTAATGTATGTTCACTTTATTTGTTAAAGCTAGACCGTTTTGTGCGATAAGGTTTAATTATTGGATTGAACTGGGTTAGCCCAGGAGCTCTCCTTTCGCCGTCTTTTTTGTTCTAGCTCATCATTTCAGTCCGGCATACTTTGGGCTGTGGATGTGGAACTCTTTGATTGAACTAACCATTTAACCAATACACAAGCGTGGACATAGATACTTTGCTAGTATTACCTCGAATGAGTATAGTCATAATATAATATATAACATGATATATATAATAATAATAATATGTTGAGCGTTCACCTAAGAATGGCGCTGAACTTAAAATGGTCCCCTAGTGACCGAACGGAACCTGCGCCCACCTTGTAAATGGTGGTTAAATAGCACCTGAGTGACTGAATGAACGAATATACTTACAAATTGCGCACCTGTGAAAACACAGTGCACTACAGAATATGAGCAGAAAACAAAATACACAAAAACAGAATCTATTTAAAAATACAAAGAAAATCAACGTATCTATTAAAAAAATGCGCGTAATAAATGTAACAAACGATACGCGAGCGTATATGTGAAATAAACAAACAAAAAAAACTGATATGAATGAAATAAATGCCAAAAATACGTATTGTGGTAATTAACGATTAAGTGTTATTTACTGAAGAAAAAATTATGTATGAAGATATGTGCTTGCCATTAAAGATATATCTATGCATAAAATTTCTAGCAATTGAAATAGTAATTGTGAATCTTATGCGATTCGAAGCGTTTAATGAACTGCTGAGATATATCTCTCTCTTTTCGATTATTCAGCGATTTCTAACAGCTTTTTTTTTTTCGCATGCAATGTTTTGTTTTGATCGCACTATTCACCTTCTCACTAGGCGTCCTATTCGAGACAAGATGTCACAAGTTGCTTTCATAACTTCTTGAGATCATGTGTGGAACAAAGAGTCCTTCTGTAGTTTTCAACACATCGTGAAAGAAAAATTAGGCGCTAGAGGTAAAAAAACAAAAGCTGAAATAATAATTGATTAACCTCATTTTATGCAAACATTCCTTTCTGAGAACCCGAATTTTCCATCCGTTTTTTTTTTCGTTTTAATGATTCAAAATAGCTTTTGCGAGATTTACACCTAGATTGCTTTCCTGTGTCGAAAACCGATATTCTCGATAAATACGGAAAAAGTCCATAAAGGGATAATAGAGTGGAATTGAAAAATACGAGAAGAGCGTATACATATAAAGTATGACCGCAACCAAGAAATACTTAAATAAAAAACATGGGCCAACCCCACTGTAGTTATCTCCCAAAACAATGCGTCTTACTATATGCTACTATACTAATATATATAAAGAAAGCTGGAGAAAAAATAAGTAAAACCATAGGACTTCGTAATAGCAGGATATAATAGAAAACACCTTTCTTCTAAAAATTGTTGAGGTTCCCGTGGCCGTTGCTACAATAATATTCCGTATATATACTCAGCTTAATCAATTCCATGTGAACTTATTAAAAAATGAGTTATTGTACTTTTAAGGTAATTCTAATGATATTCAAACATATTTAGCATTACGTTAAGCTTACAAAAACTTTTATTTGTTCTTCTCTTGACAGACATATGTGGAATATTTAAACTGTTAGGTGGAACTTGGGAATGTCTTTTAGAGGCCGATTTTGAAAAATTTAAACTGACTTTATTAACAGCGGTAGCACCTTTTACCATGTAAGAAAACATTGACCAACAGCAGCTCACTTACATAGACGCAGCGAGTTATATATTAGCTTAACTTAACGCCAAAGTCTTTTGCTACAGAAAGAAATGTTCCGGCAGAGCTCGTTCATTGAATGTAAGACGCTTTTAATGTGTCCAGTGAAGCTGTTGCGCTATGCAACAATGGGTGCTAACGATCAAAAGTAAGGCTGGAATAACTTAGCGGGTCGAAAAGTTCGAGTTGCTTTTGAATTACGCATCGTTAGCAGACGAAATTTTTGTAAATATTTACATTGGGATTCTGGCTATGAGTAAAAATTGAGCAAAGGGGTCTTCACTTAAACAATACTTTGTTTGCATCCATTTTAAGAACGTCGATTAGAATGTTGAAGAACACAAACGAGGCGACCACATTTAAGGACTTCGAGCGGAAAAACGACCTGGTTTGCTCTCGAAAATTGTTGAGTTGGCATGGTTGATGCGTTACTTATCAAATTATTATAGTACGTCTTGAATTGCATGTTATGAAAGGCTAAGAAGAAGAGATGTTATGAAAGATAAATAAGAAGAGTACAAAATAGATTTGTTATGTGTAATGTTATTATTATTATATTGTTATATTAGCTACCACAAGCAAAATGCCCCCCTTTGGAATGCCATTGCTGTAAACAAGAAATTTGCGTCATCAGAGCATCTTGTCCTTCCTGGGATTAGTATATCCTTTCCGTGCTTTTTAGTTTTTCAATTTGATTACACCAGCAGTGAACTGTCCTTTCGCTAAAGGCCGCTTTCCCCATGTTCCTCCTAACTTTTGGCGAGTGTAACCAGCGCTCTCAGCATTGAAAAGTGCCAAATTTATCATTATGCATTGATTTTTGCTATTAAACAGTATCTCTGCTCCTAAACTCATTATTCTCTAATGAGACTGAATCAGTTTGTAGCCAAGGATAACCAATAACCTGAAGTAAATATTGGATGATCGAAAACAGATTGACGGTTTTTAAGCCAAAATTTAGATAGATATGGTTTATGTATTTCAAAGCAATAAGTTTGCCATTTTAACCGAGATCTATCTGCCATTTTTTTAAGTAATAAATATCACTTTATTTATGTGGTTCTTGGGAAAAAAATTGTAGCAAATAATTTTTGCGTTCCCTCGTTGAAACTAGATTAACGCGATCAGGAGAGTGCTGCAAAGACCAAAGCAGAATAAACGATGAATACATCAAAATTTCCTATCGAACTTCTTTTAGTTTTTTTTTTTACAGGTAGCTGAAGACGTATATGATTTGGCATATTTATAGTAACTACGACCCTTTTATTTTATCGATGTTCCAGTCGATATTATTTTTCTATTAGCGTATTATATAGTAGAGATCCGAATCGATGGTTCCTCCAGGCGGCAGCGATTTATAATGTGCTATATAAATGAAACGATTCCATCCATGTCCTATCAAACACTTAGCATCGTCTGCTTTGGCGTCAGTCCTGAGCTTACAAACATCCTTCATCGTGTGGAAAAGCGTTTCGGTATGGAACAATCACTTCGTATAACAGTAAAACAGACGGGCTGTCGAAACACGGACTAGACATAGGAAAATATTTAAACGGATAATTAGAACTAGCATTAGCCTACTAAATGCTTATTGTACAACGACTCGAATGAACAGACGTTATTCGAAATCACAAAATTGAGAAACACTCGTTACCAACTTCAGAAATTGGTACTTCATTGTTAACTCATTGCAAATCAAGCGAAACCGGCGAAGGGGTGTTTGTAAGCGGTTTTCTCAATCGGATTTTTTTTACATAAAAGACATTTGTCCAGACAGTCCATATTATACAAACGTTATAGTAACCATCGTAGTCATATGTAGCTTTAGTCATATAAGTTCATTCTTTTTAACGGAATGAGATCAAAAACACGCTGGACCTGAAGCTGCAGGTGTAATCTATTAGAATCCCGGCTTCGCAAAACAGTCGTCAGACTGGAGGCGTCTGTTTTAAAAAAATATTAGTGCATGGCGGGAAGTTTTCAAAAGATACTATAAATACTCGCAATATAGCATTAGCGTTTGCATAGTACTTCATGCATGTTAACAAAAAAGTGTCTTTCGTTCTTTCAGCGTGTAATACAGGATAAGGATCATGATGCTTTTTTTTTGACAATATGATGCCTTTATAGTTGTATTGAGTAGTTTATGATTTAAAAATAATAAGTAATCTATAATTGGCATTCACTGATTTGAAAGAGACACGCGTCTGCAGAAAGACAGCAAAATCAGAGGTTCTAATCAACTTAATTCGTCGTTCCGGTGTCGTGGGAGCTAGTGGTCGTACTTGCGATTGCATACGTTTAATTCTTTCACAACTGATGACTAATCTTATCTTTTTATTTCATTTATTTCCGAGCTTACAAAGCCCTGCTTCTATATTAAGTAGAAAGAGTTTTTAGAAATAGATGTAGACTCTTGCTATGTCATCTGCGCATAGTTTTTTAGGGATGAAAAATAGTGTTTGCGGTGGACGTCTAGAGAAGCTAGTCTGTTAGCAGAACCTCGACGAACGTCATAAGGCAACCATAAACCATTAGGAATGAGCCTGCTAAAATGTATGTTTAACGAATGTTTTGAACGTCCATCGAGTAACGTGAATCAGTGATTTCCATACATCTCGATTTCTTGTCCCACGTTAAGGACCCCAGGTAAGTAACAAACTCGAAAGCACCTCCAAGAGCGCGTTCTCTTTGTTGATATCCTTCGCCATTATCTTCGAACAAGCCACTAGTGTATTTTTAATGTCTTTCCCAAGCTAAGAGGCAAATCTAGTGCTCATATATTATTATTATTATATGTTAATCGTATTTGAAAAGGACTCAGAACAGGTTTAGGTGAGGAGAACAGCTGCAGTCAATGGGACAAGTTGTCCTACATGAGCTAACTTCACATGCTAGATTTTTCTAATATGGTGTTTAACCTACAATACACTATTTAAACGATATTTTTGCCTATAAAGTACGATTTCATTCGGTTGAATCTTTCAAAAAATAACTAACCTAAAAATTCGAACAGGCGACAAATTCCGAAAAGGTGGATATGGTTTATAACACGGTAGTTACTACTCTATGATAACTACAAAAGAAGAAAAAGACAATAATCGTAAAGGAGAGAAGTTTATGATGATGAAGGCTTGGGGTGCTTTTGACGATAGACCATGTAAAAGTGATCCGATCATAAAGTTTCTATTATATTAGGAATCGTAGCTGAGTCTACCTTTCTGTTTCAAGTTTTACGTCCGATATCGCCATTAACCATTCCACCAGACGGCCGGCTGGCTCCCAATGCGAAATGAAGAATTAGAAATGAAGGATAGAACCTAGATCACAACGTGACTGGCAGGCAATAGTGTCAGATTAACAATTTTTTTAAATTAGCGCTCAGACACTGTTTCTTCGTCGGCTGATACGTGGCCGTTTATGTATTTTGGAAATGAGAATCAAAATCACAAAATGGATGTACGTGTAGATCATAAGATAACCCGTATAGCACAAATATAAACAAACAGGAGATCATATGGTAACAATATCTGTCTACGAAAACCGAAGAAAAAAATATAGAATTACAGATAAAAAAAAAATCAATGATACTCAATTGTAATTGTCGAAGACAGGTTTCGAGGATGAAGGGGTCAGTTTTACTAAAACACACTACACCACCATCAAGGATCGCATTATTTTAACGATAATAATACTAATCCCTTCCATAATGGGAGTTTTGACGAAAATCATTTTTTGTTTCTGTTGCGGTATTTTCTCCAGGAAACGGCATAGTTGTGAATTGCTTAGTTGTGAAGTTCTTCTGGCAGTTAAGAAAAAGATAAAAGCTTGAAAGTTAAGGTAGGTTTTAATTTGACATGCAGAAGTAGCTCAAGATAATGGGTCAGGAATAACTATGTCTAGGAGCACGCGGTACCTTGCACAGAATAAAGCATTTACATTTACGCAGAATTTTTGAGCAAATCTTTTGAGTTCTATGCTCGTATTGCTTCAGATGACGGGCTTCCAACACGAAATATTTCGTCGTCTTATGGAGTGATTAGCTGTAATGGAACACGAAGGAATGCGATTGGGGTACGTGGAGTGCGACAGGGAATGTTCGATTTGATCATCCTAACGAGTGCACTGATGCTACCTAAATTCGACCTGCTACCAAATATACAGGGAAACTGGAACCTTTAAGATGTGTGCGCACCACAAAGTACCCGGATTTTGGTCCTGTCTAATGGAGCAATTCGTAGAGTGAGGTTTTGAATACAAATTTCCAGCTTTAGCAGCAAATGTAGTAGACAGCAAACATGGCTGTCAATCATGGATACCTGGAACTGTTAAATCTAGAGCAATAGAAAACTAAGCATCGTTAAAATGTGATTTGAAAAAGAATTTAGAATAGATTTATTACAACCAGCGAGCTTCTTTCAAACATCATAAGAATTCGGGGATAGCACGAGTTTGATACTTCTTCGATAGAGTACTGAAGCGCTATTGAACTTCACCAAATCATTTGTCTCAAACCCGATCGGCCTGTTTCAAATCATACAACGTCCGCTTCAGAAAGTACACAGGCGCGTTTAGGCAATTGCTATGTACCTCACGTAAAAGTCTACCTTCCTTTTACCAGTCTTACGACCCTAAGGGGCGCCTGGTCGCGCTGAAATGGCGGCGTGTATCTATGCGAAAACTATGCAATAGACTTTCGTTAACTGGCTTCGCCTAACCGTGTTTTAGAAGCAATCATATTCATCATCATTTATATTTATGGCAGGAGTTTGAAAGCGAAGTTCATCCCTTGATGGTTCGATAAATTCGAGTGGAACAGGCATATACGGAAATCTGGGAAACAGTATTCTTTGCAGATATAGTGCTTTGAAATCTATTCCAACAAAGAAAACATGCCTTTTCATAGGGCTTTGTCCCGGTCGCTGGACGCCTAAACGGAACATCGGATCGACCCGAAGTGTCCAATACATGAAGTCTTTGGCTGCATCGCTAACGTCCTTAAAATAATCCTGCGAAAAACCATCTCCTATGGTCTGCCGTAGCTTTTCTTCGTTATACCTCGAATGCATAACCTGGAGAGGTGACTTACCATAGAGAAGTGCATGGGTCGTTATGCCCACCGTCCACCAGTCTACTTCTTTGCCGTAATACTTTCTGCACATAATTTCAGGAGCCATATAGTACAGGGTGCCGCGAAAGGTTCTAGTTCTGCCGTTCGCGCATTCATCCAGACATTTTGCTGCACTAAAATTAGCCAGTTTGATATAGCCGTTACACTGTATCCACATATTGCCTAGTCTGATGTCCCGGTGAATGATATTAGCAGCGTGGAGATATTCGACAACTAATACGAGTTGAGCTATCCAAAAAACTGTAAGATCTTCTCCTACGTGTTTGCAATTTGTGTAGGCAAGCAAAGTTCCGCAGGGTGAAAGTTCCATCATAAAGTAGATATACGCATTGTCGTAGAAAGTTTCATATAACGTTAAGATAAAAGGGTAGTCAACAGCTAAAAGAATATGCTTTTCACGCATTGCTGCTTTGCCATGATTCTGTTCCTTTTTAACTCTTCGTAAAGCGTATGACACGCCATTTTTGTCTCGTTTATCTATACATTGAAGTATTGTAGTGTGTCCGCTAAAACCTAGTACCGCTATGAAATCAAATTCGTTACGGTGAAATTGTCCGGACGGTGGTGCTAACCTTGGTGCTCGCGTCAGCTGCCGGTAACGGGCCGTGAACTCTGCTACCTTGGCCTTTTGGTCATCTTCAAACGGACAGTCATAAATCGACGTACTTCGCTCTCCCACTCCTGGCGAAGGTGTAGCCCATAGACATCCTTTATACCAACCAATATTATCGTTACCCACAAAATCCAACACAAGCGCATTTTTCCAGCCTCTTACTATGGAGAAAATTGTTTTGAATTTTGACACTCTTTCTCCCATCTTTGTGTGCCCGCTATTGGTACTGTTGGTGACAATGATCAATAGACTGGTCGAACGACATACGGATGCTGACGAACTTCCGGTGTGACTGACAGCAGGGTACGACGATGGAATCTCTGGGACATAATTTTAGGTGGGTCTTAAACAACCTCGTCATGATCTTTCCCTCATCATCGTTTCTCTCAGTCAATGGTGACTAGTTAAAGACAGGCGTTGTGTTTCAACAATATAATTGACGACTGTCTCAGCATCACTATCCGTCCTGATAAGTAAAACAACGCGACTATCTATAGTATGCGCGAAGCCCTTCTAACGTAAAAAAGCTTTTAACATCAAGAGTCGTCACCTGTGTATTTTATCTACATTAAAACACAGAATAGCCATGGCAAGTATTTATAGCCAAATAGTACACTCTCTAATCGCTTGACGAAATTGAAGCATTTTGTCTTTAACCTGCAGCACTACATAGCTTTAGCCATTGACGTTTCTCTAAACGTTACTACGGGGGTTGTGAGATGCGGGCTAGACTCCGTAGCCGCGCCATGTACGCGGCCCACTCGTTATTGAAAAACAACTTTTTGGTAACAATAAATGAAAACAGTTGTCCCTAAGACAAAACCACTAAACTACAATGGAGTCATATATGATTGTCAGCCTTTGTATATAGGCCCCTTTTTTATTCAGTCTGTATCTCTATCAGTCTATGGATCCGAAAATACAACGAGTATTCCTCGTACCTAATTAGAATAGCTCACGCTGACTTCATTCGAAGTATCACAAATACAAGTAGAAGACGTATTCCATAGTAGCTGAATATTATCTGAGGCATGTGTTACCTCTGGTGAAATAATTGCAAAGATAATCATAATATATTTAGAAATTCCATATAGTGCATAGGGAGGAGACAACCTACGTGACGAAAAACGGCGAAAAATGTTTAAAAAATCACAATCGCATTTACTAGAAGTACTATTAATAATGATAGTCCCGCCCTTTTTAAGATAATGATATGGATCTTCCTTACCACGGTAGGGGGGTTACCTAGCTAACCTTCACCCATAGATGTACAAACCATAGGTACTTAACTTGTATGTTCGAGAATGAATATAAATAAAATAAGTTATAAAACACAATGCTAACTGTTTATAGAAATGAGTTACAAACATGTTTAGCATTGCTCTAGAAATTGCACTGAACTTACAACGTCTGCTAGTGACCGAAGAAAGGTTGCATTTACCCCCTATACTATACTGAAATTTTGCTTGGATGGCTAAATCTCTGATTGAACATTGATAAATGAGCCATCAAGAAAACAGAAAGGAAACTTAATACAAGAATCTACCCAGAAAAGACAAACGCTAAACCAATTAAAGGAAGAGGACCACAGGCTAAGTAGTAAATGACAGTCGAACGCACACATATTTCGAACAAGGATTCAAATAATAAATCTATTCCATTCTAACATACAGGCGACAAGGGGCCATGTTGAAGGGCATCATTTCGATGATAGCTTGTACTACTGATATTAACAATCCTATCTTTTCAAACCAAGAATTTGCAGACAGATTGCGGAACCTTTCAAAAACAGCGTCAGTGCTTGCTATGGTCGCTTCTGTGTGTAGAATTGGATTGACAAAAAAAACAGTTGCGAAAACTGCATGCCTGGAAAAAAATACAAACGTGGAATAATCCTATAAATAAATGCCATATTTAACTGTGCAGAGCAAAATAAGTAGGGTTGATTTTTCCCTTTGAAAATCCACGGTCTCGATTGTTTCCTGATAAAAATAATCAAACCTTCTTCCAAGGTCTAATTGTATGCCTATTGGATTGCCGTCAAAAAACTAGATGGTCTAAACTGGATCGGATATCTCACATTTGCTTAGAAGAGCTATTAAGCTTTCCCCCCGCTTACACTAGGGTATATTACGGGATTTTTTGTACCTTGTTTGTTTTTTGGAACAGAAGACTAAGTTTACGCTGCAGATATTGCAGTGTTATCATCAATCTTTTTCGTCAAACAAAGTCCACACATAAAACAATCATGAGAGCTGTTAAAGCCATTTCCGAGATCTCGGTCCAGATGTACATATAATAACGCCAATTTATTTTCCGCCTCACAAAAAATACAGCGTTTTACTTACCTTTTAGCAACAGATGTATTTATTGTATATTTAAATTTCTTCCACCTTTCAACCAACTTGCTTGTTCTATAAATCCCATTAACATTCTCAAATCTAAGGTTAATGAACTCATTGTGATAAGATCCTTTCATAATAAAACATTCTACTTTATTTGTCCGTGCATGGGAAATGTGTTGATCTGATGCTAAAAAAAGTTCACACTCCGGCTCTCGCAAGGGCACTTTATAACATTTTCTATGGCTAGTGTGGCATTGTGATGGAGAAAGATGACACTATCTCATCTTGCAGGTCTTTCCTGTTAGACAGTTTTGTTTGCCCGATGAGAGTTAGCCATATCGAGCTGTCAGTTAAGCCTAAAGACGCAGATAGTAGCCTTTCTTGGATGAAGATCTGGCTTAATTCTAGGCTTAAGTAGGCGTACGCTTCGAGGCGATTCATTACCTTCTTTGCTTCATATTAAAACGTAGACAGAGTACTTCTCGTTACCTGTAGCGACTCTGCACAGGATCGTGGTACTATAATGTTAAAGGATAACGGAGAGCTTATTGTTCCTGTTCTTAACACAGTTTACGAGGCACTCAAACTTATAGGTCAATCTCTTTAAGGGAAAACTGTTGATGATAGCCGCATTTCACCTTTTTGGCCAATTCACGAGTTGTCTTCCTTTAAAAGTTCGTTAGGCGATCCCCATCAGTTTCGGATGGTTGACTAGAAGTACATCCTAAAGGTTCAAGACAGTATTTCTGGACTTGAAACACCGCATTTGAATAACCCTTTAGGCAAGGTACCCGTATCATAGACCGAACAAACATTTGGCAGCTTCTTGCTCCAGAAGCGCCCAGTCTAACGCTTAGTCTGAGACAAAACTAACTGTTGAACTAACGTGCTAACGTTACCACCGACCTATGAATTAAGGTGGCTACTCGACTTGTTACGTTCAAATGCGACATTTTAACCCCAAAAAAACACTCTCCCCTGGGCTCACAATGAAACAAACTGTCATCGTTTGCAATTCATACAAGAGTGTCTTAGATAAAGCTAACGTAAGTTTTCCAGAGAGTCTCAGAGTGGGTTTCTATTGCACTGCTCAAAAGGCCAATGAGAAAGTTAGGCGACCTCATAAGATTGAGCCGCCTTTTAGACTTAGCAATATTTTTTGGAATGCCATAGGGTCACGCAATTCTGTGGACGACCGGTGCTCGAAATTTAAGTTCTTCTTTTATCAGTTTCATTCTGAATACGTTATTGTCAGTCGATCAAAAAACGTCTTGTAATATTACATAGGGATAGAAATAGTAAAAGTTAACAGTTTAGCTGTTTGTAAATCTGAAATTCAGTTACTTCAGCGAGAAAACTTTATATGTCATCAAAAGCAATCTGGGTTACGTAAAAACCCGGGCCTGATACGTTTGGAAAGCAATATATTGCTAGCCTATTAAAAGAACTATATAATTCTAATCAAATAGAAAATGATGAAAATTTTACAACTAGGTGTACATATTGTATTAAAAAGTTGTAGGGTGATTTTGACCCGTTTTAGAGATCTTTATACTCGTCTTCGTTCTCTGGAGGGGTAGCTTCAAAGGTAAGATAATGCGCTGTGAATTTCTTTAATTGGCGCAGTGTAGGCACGTAAAGGTGAGAGGTCGGAGGATTGACTCGATATGGATATAACTGTCTGAAATAAATTTTATTAAAAAAATGTACCTTGTTTTACCGTGCTCACGCCAGGCCGCCGGAGAGCTAGAAGAAACATATGACCAACCATCCGGTATATGAAGCCTTCGCTAGTCGCAAAAAAATCGTTTTTTGAAAAATTATTTCTTACTAGCTTTTTAACGCCTGCTTCAGTATAGAGCCTGGGCATAATGTGGAGGGGCAACTTGATATAAGAAAAAGGAATAGGTGGTTATGCTTATGGTTCACTAATTCACTTTCGCGCCATAAGAATTTCTGCAAATGACCTGATCTGGCGCCGTATGTCGTTCTGTAGGAAAAAAGAAGCTGGTCTTCTTTAGCCATTGGTCTAGGCATATTGCCGTATCAAAATCTGCCAAGTTTATATAGCTCTCAGTGCAGATCCAGATATTATCCGGTTTAACGCACCTCAGCAGGGTGCCAGCTGCGTGATAAAATAGATAAACATTTCTTCGAAAAGCCTCATAAAGCTTTATTATGTAGTAAAGCAGTAGCTGAAAGGATAGTTTTTGCACCATAAGGTTTTTGCATGTTCACCGTTTGCAAGGCATGTTGCTTAGAAAACTTGGAACACCTTTACCCACTAAAACAATGCTGAGATCGAAATCAGTACGAAAGAGTTCGGGCGATGGTTGTATTTGCCCCGGTCTTTTTACCGAGCGGTTAACTGGGCTCTTTTGGCTATTTGATAACCATCTTCATGTAGATAGTTGTCAATCGATCCATCTTGCTACCTTATGGGCAAAATTCTATTTTTCCTACTATTCCTGATAGCAAGGTCAGTCTTATACTTTTTTATTTCCAATAAGGGGATTTTTCTTACTGATTTCAACACTTGTTCCTATGTATGCTCACGCGCTACAGATACATGTTATAGTCGCTCCTTATGCCGCTGCTTATCCACAAGGCTGACTGAGCAGGTCATAATAATTAGGAAATGATGATGGGATTACAGATTGGCAGAGTTTGGATACAATAGAAAAACCACAGGGAAAAAGTTTCCAGTATGGTTCTTGGGAGATGTAAGCTTAAATCACCGTTTCTATCATCAGTGACTATCATGATACAAACGCATTACTGCAGCCCGAAGAATCAGTTCCATGTTCCGGTCTTCGGAGATTTTGCTTCAGCTCGTCTAGAGTTGATGGTAGGGTACGTTTATACTAAACGAGTAATGTGGGCCGATTAGAATCCTATGACACGGGACGATAAACGGAACGCACTTGCGGCTATGTGGCTTGACAAATGTCTCACTACGAACGCGGGCGTCGACGGTCTAGTATAAATTCAACAATGTTTGCTCGTCTGCGCTCTATTTAGATGACCCGTTCGCTGTAAACGATTTCCTCGAAAACACTGGAATGAATTAGTACAGATGTTTTCCTTGCACGAAGGGATAATTTTCGAACATTTCTAAAAACAGACTCCCTAAACCATCACAAAGATTGCGCTTAAGTTATGAGATTGTGCTCGTTAAGGCGCCAATATGCTTTAGCGCACCTAAGTCAAGATTGAGCGATTGTGCCTTCAGTTCAAAGCAGATTCAGTTTGCCTAGGAGCTTTATGTTTTACAACGACGGACGCTTAAACTGTTTAAAATAGTGTTGTTGTCCTACCTGCTAAGTCTTGAATGCATGGTAACGATTAATGCCAGAGATGTATTTCTTAACTATAAAAAGAGCAAGCTAAAACACTTATTTATATCCTTCTCGGGCATTATCCGTACTAGACAGACGCACCGCGCGCCATGCAAATGTTACTCTATACCTGTCCTGCTCTAGCCTAAAGAGCGTTAAGGCTCGCTCTGTCTGAATATGAATTCTGAACCCAACTTTGTTGCTGCTCTGTTGCATTAAGCTCACTGTCCCGCCTTGTTGTAGTCCTTACCGTACTATTTAATTACATTACTTCAGCTACTGCGTTACCTTGCTCCAATTGCCCAGTTCCAAACCAAGACCTAAGCATGCGGGGCCGAGAATTTAATGGGTCAGAGTCTCACAGTGTCACACAAATGCTTTAACAGTGATGTCTGGTGTGCATAATCCCTGAGGAGTGTCGTACCCCTCTCTTTAATTATCTCACAACCCTACCGTATCCCAAGTTATTGTTGCGCTAGCCTTGATTTGTTCTTCATTCGCACCATTTTCTTCTTCAAAACCGAAGCTTCTACAAAACGCCATATGAATATTAAGCGCTTGAGAAATGAGCAAGTAGATGATGTTTTTCTTTTTTTTGTGAGGCTATTTTTCTAAAGTTCTCAATTGTTTCTTAATGAAAATAATAAAATCTTCTGCCAAAGTCTATTTGTATGCCTATTGGACCGCCGTCGAAGAACTAGAATGCTTAAACCCGATCGGATATGGTGCGAATTCTCGTTTTTAAGAAAACCGCACCAAAAAGGTTACTTGCTTCTATTTATATAAGTAAATGGGGAAATCATAGGTGCTACTTAGTGTGGAACTGTTGCTTCAGAACTACCATCAAATAAATCTATAAACAGCCATCAACAAATAGTGTCAAAGTCGCTTTCACACATAGCTATGTGTGTACCGATATACCTTACTAACGGCCTGAAAGGTGGTACGATATATCCACATTAGGCTATTATAGGAAGGGGACCAGGCGAGATAATTGTAAACGAGAAGATACACAAAGCTTGTAGTACTAGTTATTGAAGATTGGCATTGTTATGAGTCGAAGAAGAACACTTCTTAATAGCATAGGTTTATTATCTTCTCCTATTTATATTTACAGAAATGACTGGTAGGTAGAGTAGATGTTGAAATTATGTCTTATAGTGCATTTTTCATTAGCGAACACGAATTAATTTACTATGTACCTTCAGTAATATAAAGATAATTTGTTTCGCTCTATATATAAGCTTTCCTTACTCACATAAATCAACCAGCCATTATATTTACAGAAATTTTGGGAAAATATAAGCCTACAAAATGTATTTTAGACAGTTCTTTGTGCAGAACAGAATGCACTCAGAGCCCAAACAATTATTTCTCTACATGCTCAAGTCATGATTTTTTATTTTAGAATATCTTTATTGCATCTTCTGACACGCTATATAATTTCAGATTGAAGATTTTTTATCTTTCCTTTTTCTATAACAAATAGTTACATATTTAACTAAATGTATTGTCCTTAATAATTTCATAGGTTTCGATTGATGTATTAATTGAATTTCTGGCTCGATACCAATAATTAAATATCCTTATATTTTCATTTTATTCTCTTTATAAATTGATTGAATGCCACCAGAACTCATGTATTACATTGTTTTATACTTATAACTCATATATTTTTCACGACGTTTTAGGTTTTCCTGAGAGAAATATCCTGCACGAGAATCAATTTCAAATTTGCCGCCTTGACCTTCCAATTGATGTTTATTAGAAAGTCGCTCAGAACGCATTTTCACACCATTGTTATTTACAATTTCAGCTAAAACTATCAATGATTTTTAGGTTCATCGTTCAGATTTATCGATTGTCGTCAAGGGAGACTTCTCTTGTGTAAAGAATCATATCAAATTTTTACCTTTCGGGCCGAAAGCTTATAATTAGACAGATGAACGTATATGCGGTCCAATTCAACCCATCGAAAGCTTTCGATTGGTACCAGCGAAATATTCCTTTTCATAGACTCCGATGTAAAGATATTTCAGCCCGATGTTACCTAGACGAATAATTCAGTAAAAATTCGGCTTTTGGCCTTTTTCACTTCATATTTACTTTTATTTCTAAGAGAAAGTATTACATTTCCGCTAGGCTCGTCAAAATCTATTAGATGAAGTAAATTACCGACTTTAACAAAATGGTACTTTGTGAAGCAATAGAATATTTCATTTCGTATTTCCCTCTAAAAACTTTTGACAACAACCTGCTTACTTAAACTATTCATAATATTGACAATTTCTACAACTTCCCAATTGAAACTGATCAGACAGTGACTCAAAACAGCATTAAAAATGGGCATTGCCACGTGGGCGAGACGAAACCCTCAGTGGACTTTTAACCCTTTTCCCACCGAAGTATCCCTTTCAGGCACAGAAATGTGCATTGTGTTTATATTCACTTCGCGAAATCCATTGATCAGCGTCACAACATAGAACACCATGTTTTCACCCTTCAGGGGATATTTTCAACCTGGAAACGGACACTGAGTTATGTTGGATACGCATATATTGGAAGATGTAGTTCATTTTGGTTCCGTTCGGCAAATGATCTTGATCGGTATCAAGAGCGACCTCTTTGCATACACCTACATGTAAGTACTCAGCTACCGTTCTGTCAGTGGAAAAATATTTGTCCTGTATAAGAATGGAAAGTATTTCTTCTTCTATAAGAGTATAAAATATTTTGTCTTGTGTAGCACATGTATAAAACGATGTGCAAAAAAAATATCGCCAGAAAAGGACAAACATTATTAAAAACGACCACTGGACATTGCCCAGATGAAGATTAAGGTCTACGGCGCGACAAACAAATTGCCCCTAGGAAAAAATTATCCAATCGACTGCATTTTACGCGCATCCGTAATCGGGTTGACACTCTAGCGATCTGCCACAAAAAACCCAATCCGATTATTCTAAGGGTTGATTTCGGTCGGAAAAATAGACAAAGAAACACAAAATTTTACTGATATATAGATAAATAACGCTTGGTGAATGCTATATTGTCGAACATCTGTGCTGACACTCCAATAGGAATGCTCATCAATGCTACTTGCGCATGCGCTCCGCTATCTGGAAGATACATCCTATATTAACTATAGTCCACTTTTTTTTGTACCTGTTACGTTGGAGCCGGCGTCACTCTGTATTTATACATACATACATAAGCAAGTTGACGTTCGTCACGTATAAAGTTACTATTTATAGGAATTTCCTAACGACAAAAAACGTTATATTCATATTACGACGACAATTTATTATCAACGAATGTACATCGGCGTTATTCCGTCACACTCGATGTAAAAACACATCATATCGACACAAAAACATATCAACACAAATTTCGACCTTAAGGACAGTCGATGTGTCTTCAGGTGCGCAAATAGCTAATTTTAGGGTTCATACTTAACCTTGGCTTTACTACAATCATTTTTTCATCGTATGCATACAAGATAAACTCAATTATTTCAAAGGACAGGTAGCCTTTCAAATGTCCGAACACTCTATTTTCGCATAAACTTGTAATTATTAATAATAGTTGAAAAATCTAAAACCTAAATTTAATGCTATTTTCGCCGAAATAGCCGAATTATAAAAAATGCCAGTTTTTAGCAGAACCTCTTGTTACCAATCTAACCCTTTTCATCTAAAAAAGATATCGTATTTGGCCTATTCAGGCAAAGTGTGATAATGACATTGTTAAACAAGTTCCACAAACTGGTGTTATTAATCACTCGCTTACTGTAAATGATATATTAGAATGACTGGTGACCTCTCAATACTATTAAGTTTCTTGATGTTTACCTGATCTTGCGCAACATAGTTTGACCTCTCCGTTTGTATACAATTATTGCAAATCGTACAGGATATTATTGTAAAAAAACTATTTGTCCACCAAGAATACTCTTTCTACAGACTAGACCATGGATTTTTATTATTATTATCGGATGAAAATAATAGGTATATATGGTGTCTTTTTACGAGCGTATCGTATAGTAGCTTTAAGTGTTCATTGCCGGCCTGGGTCTAAGCTTACTTAAATGGGCGTCCTGATATTCACCACTACTTGTTCTAGCAAATACAATATCTTAAATGTGCTGATAACTACAAGATGTCCTAAATTACTTTATTAGTCATTATTAGTTCTTTCAGACAGTGTTTTAAAGACAGCATGTGACTATAGTCCTAAGGCTGTTGTTGCCGTGCAGGGTTCAGCCTACCTAAAGGAAACGATTGATAGCGTGGCGCTCTTCATGCTTCGTGTCGACAGAAATTCAAATGTTCATATGACCGCAAACCTGACGGTTAATGTATCTGTCATACAATCAGTCGAACTTTGATGCTTACTCATAAATATTATTTTTCGATGTTTTCTGATTAAGGATTTCGAGGCGTATGTATGTTTGTTGATTCTTTGATAGTTTCCAAACTGATTTGTTTATTCTCTGTATGAAGGCCACAATTAAATAAACATATTAATATTTCTTCGTGGCCGACGCTCGCGATCTCGCAACTTCACACCGTCGAATTTCTCTGAACACTATTATAAAAATCATGGGGTGCGCGAGTTCGGTTTCGTAATTACGCGGCTTCCGTCTGTGTACGTCTCCGGTTTCCTGTCACCCTCTCCCTATTATAGAAAAAGCTTCCTATGAAGAGTATCTTCTTAGAAATGTCTACCTGGGCAATAAACACATCGACTCAGGCAAGTGCAAGGCAATTGTTGTCTGCGTAGCAGAAGGAATAAACTTCTTTACACCGTGGCAGAAGAAATTTCTATTTCAACAAAAAAAACATAGGTGGATGACCTCCGCCTGTGCAGCAACTGGTTGAAGTGGCCATCCCCAAATTGTATACAAGGTCATGGAGACATCAACCAGCAGCCGACAGAAGTATACCGAGCGCCGCAAAAATTCCGAAAAGCCTGTGTAGCAAAAGAATTAGTAACGTACTTCAAGTGCCTAGGCTTAGCAAACGTGGTTTGGACCTACCGAAACGATGAAACCTTATCGAACTATGAGCTTGAAATGCACTTCCGTCAGACGTAAATTACACGAATTGACGAAGATGCCACAATGGAAGATGATGATGCTGGTGATAACGTTTCACATCTCAAGTTCATACTAAAGTACCACGAAGCACTAAAACAAGTTTGAAAATTGCAAAGTATTAAGTTACTGTGGCGGAGTATAAGGAGGAAAACAAGTGAAGTTGAGCTATAAACATTATTCCTCGTTCATATTTCACAGGTTGGAATTAGAGAAATATATTAACGCATCCATTATGGGCAACAGAACGCAGATTGTACCCAGTGCGTCCTGTCTCCAAATTGGCTAACACTACCGGAATCTCAAGGGCCACCAGATATCATTTGGATTTATAATTTAGTGAAACATTTGTAAGAATAACTTTATTCGCACAGACTGTAGTATTCCCCGTTGGCGGCTCTTGAAGCAGCGACCCCCTTTCGACCAAAGACTTGGTCGCTTAAACCATTGCATCGATTTTTCTAAATGCGTTGACCTTTCATGCTGGAATTAGCACGGAGAAACCTTTATTTGCCTATTTATAAAAGAAGAATAAATATGCAGCACGCTCGTGCCCTCCTTTTGCACCTGAGTGTGTTAATGGCCTCGCATCCTCGTTGCGACAGTTCCAACCTCACCTCGTAGTGCGTAGCCTCAGTTTTCTAACGGCCTTAGAGCCCCCAAATTTCTATTCATCATCGTATTGCACTTTCTCTTTCTGGGGCTTTTGCTGACCCGATTCGGGAGCTTTGTGTAGTATATCGCCGCCTATCCACCGTACGGCGTACAGCTGGTCTCCTTTCTCCGTCAAGCTTCCGTTCCTTTCTACTACTCCTTTGCAGCCGAGCTTTTTGCGTCGTTTGCTTCAACACCCATGACCCCATAAATCATCACCTGACGTCGCTATGAATACAAACGATTGTCCTCTCTAACATATATCTCTATAATCAAACGAAAGTCGGTTGAACGGATAGCTGGCCGCTTTCCAGGCCTCGTGACTCTGTCGCTTCCACTGATTTTGTCAGGTATGGGTTTCGTTTCTGGCGTCACTGAATAAAAGATGTCTGCCCAACGAGCTGAGTCATTTCGAGTGCGGGGCTTTCTTGAACCATGCAAAAATAAGACCCTGGTCTTTTATGCTGTCAACATTTATCTCAACGCGTTACACCTGTCAACAAGTCAATAAGATGTTCAATTACTGTTTTCTTTTCAATAACTAAGTGTGATATGGTACTTCTTTCATATTATTTAGATAATGGATTGTCATTTGTCCTAAGAACTTATTCGATGGTGTACTTACTACTTTAGTTAATAACAACCGCCCTGCTGGAAAATGTGTAGGTTCATACAGGTGAGTGAGTGTCAAAATGTGGTGAATCTAAACGAGCCGCTAAAGAAGATATTATCTAACACAGGTATTTTATACAGCGCAAGATCCACATCTTATTCAAGCATTGATGGACTGCGATCGATCATTATACATATTGTTTATTTAAAAGCGCAGTCCTTTGTTGGAGCTATTAAAAAATAACATGGGATATTGAGGCAACTTCAGTGAATACGAAGTAGCGAAACAAATGTCGTGGTTTTGGAAGAATTTTATATAGATTTTACATTAATTAGTAGAATGTCAAATGACTACAGAAGAACCTACCCTAAAAAGAGCACATATAAACAATTCAACTGGCGAAACTGGTCTGTATATTTGGCTTCTCGACTTGGAATCTCACTGTATATCAAGGTGCAATAGATGAGTGAGCTCGGAGTGCATTTTTTGAAAGATTGATGGTCCCCGTGTTGGTCTAATGGGTGATATGTATGCGTGCTAGGCTGAAGCGATACGTGGTGACCCATCATATTTCAACTTTTGCCGAAATCAGCGGTTTGGTGGAATGAACCGGACGTAGTGCTCGATGCCAACAGTGATGACCTTCACTTATGCTGCTCCGACGTAACATGCAGAAAGCACAATTGGTCTTCCAATACATTCCTTGTAAATACAACTAAATTACACGAACGTGCGGTAACACTAACAGTGAATGCATGTCTTAATTTTTCATAGTTTCTATTAATATTTTCGTTTCTTAAGGCTTTTTACACGTCCACACATCAACGCTGCGGAGAAGTCTGTAAATCTTTCTCTATAATGACTGCGGGTCTGTCCATCGCCAGGACAAATTTATTCGTGTTCATCAATTGGAAAATAATAATATCACTATCGATGCTTGATTGGACAGAGAATTCCTCCAAAAAAGCCCCATGTAAATATAATTTAAGGCATGGTTTTTCTATGGATAGTCGAACGATCATATGGAGGAAATTTCCGTTTTATAGATGAAGAGAAAAACATCATATTTTAGGATCAACGTATCCGTCATTTTGTCGTGCACGCCGTTATTGGCACAATGAATCGTGCGATGGTTAAATGTAAGCAACCAGTGCTGCATCCTGTTAATGTTGTGACCCGCCTTAACTTACAGTTTAACTGGTCTGTTAATTACTGGAAAATAGCAGGCCATAATATAATAGTACGAATAATAATAACCATAATAGATTACATTGACATTCTCAGTATTAACCTAAAACTAGCATTGATCTAAAAGGAAATAACATATATAAAACCCGATTTTTACCCAGCAGCTATACTTAGGAAAAACCAATAAGGCATTAGCGTTTTTGGCTGCTTACTAAAAACCGTTGCCAACTGAGCAACCTTGGAACATGACGGAATAACAATTACAACATATTTACATGTCGTACAGATACGAATGGCCCGTTTCTACATGTGACGTCAAACAAGGCCACCTCGAACGCCTCTTGCCGCTTTGTCGTGCTGCGAAGAGACATTTCCACGGTTCCTTTGGCGGGCTTTTCCGACGCTTTGTTTTTCTTACCGCCACGAACGTTGCTGTTGCTAAATGGTTCCATTGCCACGTCATATATTATTTTTCTCTCTATCACGATGAGCTGTTCCTGGCTACTCAATATCAGAAGGCGTCGTGCATCAGATTGTCTGACTTAAATTGACGGAGGAGACGCGGCAAACATACTAGAAGGTGAATAATCTGGAGGCGCCCGATTAAAACGACGCGATATTACTTCTAAATATTTCTAGGAAAAGACTGATTTGAATGAGCGTTCATGCCTTTGAAGAGAACAGTTGAAACTGTGAGAAAGATTTTATTTAAATAGCTAGTTCCGACGTCTACGATATACTAGACGCAGGCACTTTACAAATCAATAATAATCTAGAAAATGTTCTAGCTGAATCATCTGGACGAGCTTATGACGGTAGCTGGAAGAGCAACGTGTACTTAGTTAATAAGCGCTATTCCGGAATACAAGAAAAACGTACATTGTAATCAATTGATTAAGTAAATTTATTAAAGAACCGAAACCTTTCAGGACCCATTTCCGGCTAAGCCCACTGCGGCAGTGTATACAGGTACACCACGAGAAGGAAACTTCAAAAAATTACTGCGACCTTTATGCTTCGTACTACTTTTGGCAACTACTAGTCTTGGCCGTACCGCTCTTGGCAACAGTATCATGGTCAACATAATTTCGAGTTGGGAAGGTACCACTTATACTATGGTGTGGTATAGCAGGACGATCTTAAAATGCGTCTTGAGCCCTATGAATCGTACCATTATCTCGAACACAAACAACCTACTTTGCCTACCCGATACAATACCTATATATTCAATAATACATGATATTTTTCATATGTGAAACTACTTATGTTGATTGGCTACTATCTCTTGGCTAGCAGTAGTAAATATGTTTAATTACTAAATGCTTTGATTTCAATAAAACGATTTTACTTGTTAATCATCCCTAGTGGGTATTACAACATAATCTTAGCCTATCAAGTACTGTGCCGTCGTTTCTTTTATGCTCCCGCCTGTTTTCTGTCTCTTGGCGCCCATGTGGGGAACTTGCCAGGGTAGTTCTGTATTCTGCGTGCGTTCCCTCTCCCACATGAGAGAGGGAGTCGACTGCCGACTGGCGTTGGCGAAGCAGTCAACTTTACGAAGCTGGTAGTGCGCGATCGACGATTCAGATGGGTCTAGCACAGTGACGGGTGATGATCGTCCGTGAAAAAGCATCCCGTAAAATGAAACCCTACTGAATGGAGAGTTACGCTGTGCCAATCATCAGCGTCTTCGTCTAGTTACGTTCATTCGTCTTCATTGCTTTTTCCCATATGGCCCATCGGAGAGGTTTCGAGTGAAAGAAGTTTTCTGGTAGACTCAACAGCATTCGCCGACGGTAAAAACGTAGAGAAACATCATATATGCTACGCGCGCTGTGCATTTTTGCGGCGTGGAGTACAGACGTGAACTGGTCTAACTATACATTGAAAGCGGTGCCTAAAAAAACTCAACAGTGTCAATTATTGAAAATGATTCGGATTACACTCCTCATACTCGTGCTCAGCGTTGTCCTACAAGGTATGATTGAGTCAGCGTAGAAATAACGGAAATTATTTAAGCGTTCATTGTTCTTGATTTAGACAGGCGGGCGGGCGGGCGAGCGGGCGGGCGGGCAGGCAGGCAGGCAGGCAAGCAAGCAGGCAAGAGTGGGTTTTATCTGACAAGTTGTTCTATGCGTCACGCATGACTCCTCTGGGGTAGGGTGAAGCACAGGACCCGTTGACACTTCCAAAATACAGGGTCATTATGTATGAGAGAACAGAATAATAACAGTGTACCTGATTCTCTAAGATTTGCACGCCTTCATATCTATACCGTGTCCAAAATCGCTGCTTTGCCATCATACTTTACGATGTTTTTTTGAGAGTAACCGGCACATTACGCTAGAATTTAATAACTTCCGGTTCATAAGTCGATAATTACTTTCTGAACTTCGCTAGTACTGGGAAAAAAGTAAGCGGTGCTACTTTCACAAAAAGCTGGCAAAGCTTCTACCACTAATATGAAGAAAAGTTCCTTTTACTATAATCTCCAAAACCTTCACTTTAGGTAACAGTATTGGCAATCGCCTTAACTCTGTATATGACCAACCCAATCCTTGTCAATACGCTGTACCAGTAGCATGGTCACAGGAAATTTCACTCCTTAAACTACTCTCAAGCTAATACAGATTGAACAAGCTATAATGCTTCGGAAAAGGTGTTTTTTTACCTCTAACTAATCAAATAACAGCAACAAATTGGGGCCTATCACAACCTAGAGGAATCACGGCATAGTCTCAGTGTTGAACTATGGAATTGAACCAGCTAAATGAGATGAGTTCAAGTAATACGGCTCGGATTATGGCATTTATTACCTATTTTTATTTTCGTATGGAGGTACGAAGATGGAATCAACTATACGAGAATGAGAGTAATATAACGTTGCATTAGAAGAATACATGCATCAGTAACTTTTGTATTTACTACTGCTCCACATAAACTTCAGATCGATGTAGTCGCTGATAAATATTTCACAGCTAGAACCTGTTTTCATTGACTTAACGCTCTCTCGTCCTTTGCCGACCTCTAGTTCGAACTTAAATATCCGTATCGTAATTATATTGTATAAAAAACAGTGGTAAGATATTGCATCATCTAACTGCGCTCTTTGTTCGTGCTGCCATTCTGATAAATTTCTGTTTGTCTTTTCTCTTTCAAGCTTGCACAGAAGTACCGTGTTCGGACAAAGGAACATGCAGTAAGCGTTAGCAATCGTACTTATCTGCCTGTTTATATAATATCTTTATATGAATTATTTAAATTACTGTTATAACGTTAAAGTACTACTTAAAATTATCAACATTTCACCTACTTCAATATATTATTCTAGATACGGCTTAATTGAATACACTTTGTTAATATCGTCGATACTTCTTTGTTACTCCCTTAGAGGCTCCGCATGAATGTGGTATGCTGTTATTTTTATAGACGTGTAAATTTAAGCGATACCGAAAAAACATGTTAGCACTCGTTACAAGACGCCTACGAAGGGCTTTCGTGAACAAACACAGTGTGTTAAAATTCAGTGAAGTCATGCACTATTTGAGTGACCTAAAGATTTTCAGGATTAGCGTTAAAGAAATATGGTTCCATGTCCTATACACGCCAAATCTGAAATGTTGCCTTAATTAGTAACTGTTTTCTATGTCTTATTGAGTGTAGTAAGAAAAAATATCCTGGATTCAAGAAACACAACGCACCAGGTGGCGCCTTGTCGATAATACGATTTATCGTGGCAACAATGGAATTACTACCAGCAATACAAACGGGATCTTCTTGCAACGAAACAGAGCTTTTCGTGAACTCACTCTGACGTACTAACTGTGTACATAGATCAATGCGTCACGGGGAAAAGTGGCGACTGCCTATTCATGCATTTTGAAAAAGTATTCATAGATTTGATGGACCTTCCTCACTTGACCACTTACAGCAGTCGCTCGATGCACTACCTTACTTCGATCGAACTAGTTACATGAGGTATACAACATTACACTGTCCGTATCTTATTTTTATCTACTGTGAATATCAAATATGAGCCGAACAAGCAAGAAATGCGTTCACTCATTTACGTGAACGCATGTATGTTTCCTTCTGCTTATTTATCAATCGTTGATTGTTCATCTAGACCGGCCGGTTAAGTGAAGTAACGATAATTGTAAAGTTCTTACAGACAGGAAGTGCATCATTTTCTGTTCAAAATGAAGCACCACGGCGACGACAGCGCCATACAAATCAATACGAACAATCGTATGACATGGCAGAAGCCAAGTTAATATCAACAGTCGCGCCGGGTGGCAAAGTTTCTGTTCTGGCAGTAACGCCACTTTAAAACGACGCTGTTCCTGTCGTATCGTAGGCGCCCCAAAGACGCTTGAATGAGATTATTTCTTTTCGAGCTATTGCCGGCGATGCACGCAATATTTTTTGAGAGGCGCTGTTACTACAGCTCTACAGCCGTGGTAAGTGTCCTTGTTCATTCGCTGTTCACTGCCACTATCAACAATACTGTTGTTTGAGTTGTCTTAACGAAACGGGGTCGTGCCGAAGGCGGGCCGTCGAACAACGGTTCGCAATGGCCTGCTCGTTCTCCGCTAGGTGCTGGATCTGTTCATGAATTGGAGAAGCCATAGCAGCAGCTGATGCTGCCGCCTCTAGCGTCGTTGCCGTCGTCAATAAAACCAGCAATCAATATTTAAGTGCTGATACCTGTTTCTTGCCTATATGCCCACCCTTTCCTCACCCAAGTTATTCTGTAGCAGCTGCAAAATTTGCAGTCTCAGCTAACAGTCCCGTTGTTTCTGGTGAGCTGTTTGTGGGTCTTTTATTTAACGACAGCAGCACTTCCGGGAAAAGGGGAGCGGGGGGCAGCTGAAAGGCAAGAATATATCGAAGCCTCCTTGTCAGGAGGCTGTCCATGCGTGGGATCCTCCACAGTTTGTTGAATGTAGAGTTGTCCTTGTTCGTAGAGCTGTTGATGCTACTGTTAACAGAGTTGTTTGAGTAGTTGATTAATTCTGTTAACAGAGTGAGGTTTTTGGACTTGCCGCATTTAGGTTTAGTCACTGACCTCTGATAATTACGGAAGTTCCATAGCTGCGTGCTAAACTTCTTGACTTACTGAGCGAAGTTAAAAGTCTACGCGGAAACCAGATGCCGGCAGTCTTTCTCGTATTCTAGACACGTCATATGTATTCAGATGCCCTGTTGAGGTTACACGAGAGTTTTGCTTAAGCTTCTTGTAACAGCTATGATGTTATATGTCTATGATTTTGCGGCGGCGGTAAAATTGATGATTTATATGAATGATGCAGCTACCGACCTGACATGAAAATCATCTCATGCGTTACCGGTACGGTACACCGGATTTCGTGATACTCGAAAAGTTTTTAATAGTTTAGCGAGTGAACTTTAAATTATTTGAATATACATATAGGTAAAAAAAGGAAATTTCGGACTGATGATTCAAATAAGTTGTGACCCCAACAGCTAGTAGCGTCCGAAAATTAGTACAGCCAGTGAAGCTCGTTGAGGTTGACGTTTGAAGGCGCTGGTGGGCATTGAGTTGTAACTTTCCAACAAAATAATTTCCGCAAATTTATAAACGATATGACAAATTTCTATATAAAAATTTGAAAATAGCCGAACTTTTGCTCTCTTACCGCAAACTCGTGCGTGTGTCAACTTTATTATTATTATTATTAATTATTATTTATATTAATTATTGAAATGACAATTTACATTTCAACAAGCATTTTACCGATTGCTCCAAGAATGCGGACGATATGGATCAGCTTATTGGCTACCATGACACTGAAAAGTTTATTTTCACATACCAAAGTTACATTGACTAACGGTAATAACAATTCGGTAACGTGTGAACTTCTGTTATTGTGTTTTCTGCAGATAATGGTTATCTCCTTGAGAAGTATTCAGAAAAAAAACATCGCTGTAGCCAGCATGACAGTAGAAATTAAATAGAAAAGCTTCGCTATACAACCTCAATGCAGCCGGTATTTAAACGTCCTAATCAAGGCTTAATGTGAAAAGTTCACTTTTATGCATATCTGAACATAAATAATCACAGAACCATAAGCTACTTCTGCTGTCTTCGTGCACCTTATGGCTTCTGCAACAACACATCGGCAAAAGAAAATCACTTCTCGCCTCATTTTTTTCATTACGCTCGTTCACTATTATAATATGCAGCTTTAGCAAATCCTTAGACTGTGCGTACAATCTAAATGCGTCGGCCGACATCCACTCAATGACTATTTTTAAACAATAACAAGCAACAGGAGCCCTGGCAGCGGCATTTGCTTTTTTATTCACGTCAACGCACGACTATATTAACTCTATCGTTCTATAGATCTCGCGCAATTCCTACCCCTTGGCAAGAATAGCGCCGATTATATAGGCACGGTCATCCATACGCACTACGTACACGTCGTGAAAAGTACCTGGCAATCTGTCAGCCCCAGCGAGGACCTTGTGTACCATGCGCCCAGAAATGACAAACGCCCTTGAAGGTAAACGCTATATATATAGACAGCTAGGTCCGACATCGATGGCGTGCAATGCTTACTACCACGGTAGGGGTCAAGTCGTAATTAGAAGATTTTGGTCGCAGACATCCGGCGTGAATACTGCTGTTACAGTGCGTAAGTCATCATGAGCGCCATTTTGTTGCATGAACATGTTTATTTAGTGGGCAGTACCCGCTGGCTAGATGAAGTCGGTTTACGTGTTAAAAGAGTAATTTGGTCAAGAGATAGATTGGTCTAAAGATGACGGCTTGAGGGGCGGCAGGCAAATGAGCTTTAGAGACTGCATCCATCAGTGTAACGCAGTGGCGTTTTTCCATTATGTGCATTCAAAACACGTTTGTATGAAAATAATCTGTGTACGCCTGCGTTCGCATGCAACAATAACTCACTGTACTTCGACTGTACAATGATAGGCCTTCACGGCTCACACAGATCGCTTCGCCAATTTCGCGAAAAGACGGTCGCACCCCGAACAAATACGACTTCCTTTTCTTATAGTTCCGTTCTAATTTTTTCGGGGATGACCGAGGCAGTGCCGGATTGCAGCACGCAACAGGCAAAGCCGTCTTCGGCACTTTGGCGGGGCCTCGTAACTATGCTTTATCGTTAAATAGATAAAAACAAGTAGAGACCGTAGTTCGGCTCAAGGTCTTCTGTGGGCATATGTATTGCGTGCATAAAATCGATATAATTAGAAATGGGAAAGCTTAATGACTATGTAGCCAAATTAGAGGACTAGAGTAAATTAGCGGGCGCTTTGATACCAAATCAGCGACTCTGGTTCATGCTGAGCGATCGATAGCAACGATAGGCTAGAGCGACAGAGAAAGGTGTCTAGAGTTATTTTGTTTTTCGCGGCTATTTAGCATTGATTGACGTTGCGGACGAAGTCAGAAGACATTTGAGGGATAATGTTATTTGCTAAAAATGGTATTAAGTTCAAAACTTTTGTCAACAAGATATGAACTGAGTTCGTGTAACTTAATAATCTTTGACGAGCACTTCCCGTTGCGTTTGTCTTCTGCATAAGGTTTTTGTAACTTTCATCCGTTCCATTCAACCTTCCGCGTGTTAAGCTTCAGTTTAAAAATCCGGGAAAAAGCAAAGTCCATTCAAATTACGAATAGTCTTGTTAAGAGTCTCTCTTTGGAAGGGGATACTTCAGTGTTTTTTCCCACCTAAAACATTCTATTAAATACATGATTCGAGTGATACGAACCTTTTTTAGAGGTATCAGGGTTGCTCTGACTAAAACTATGATAAACATAACGTTTGCACAAACAGTACAGATAGAAAATAAACAAATAAGACTCTCAAGTCATCATAATACGAATAGAGAGTTTTGTGAACGAATACAGAATATATCTTTCGTAGTCCCGCCCAAGTTTACCAGGGCAATTTTGCTAAATGGAGCAAACAGTTTACTATGAAAGAAAGTCTCTCTACAATATATGAATGAGTTAAATATTGTTAGCATAGATTGTTTTATCATGCAGACAAGCTCTATCACGGCACCATATATATTGCCTTTCCCATATTGCTTAGGGGGCAAATTGAAATAATTCCTTGCGGGTCCCGTGATAATCGATCAACGATATCACCAACAATCTTGAAGTCGGAATTATGGGTGTTCTTTATCGTACGACCGATGCTACGGCCGTCACCTTTTCACTGTAGAAGCTATCGTGACAATCTCGTTTTATGAAATACGTCGAAGAAAAAATCCCAATATATAACGACAAAAATTCAGCGTTTGACTTGGATCGGGTGTTTGTCGCGCGCGGCCACTAACGTTAAACTATTGGATTTTAATGATTACCGCAAGCGACGATATCGCACCGATGATTCTCACAGTAACGGTTCCAACAACAATTAACATGGAAGAAAAAATAACAAATGTAGGAACCAGCTGCAATTTTTAACGTTTTATATAGAACTTACTTTAATAATAGCTGACTAATAGTCAATTTGGATATGAAAGATTATCAGGGTTAATCGGTAGCGAGGTCAATACCTGTTCCATGAATGCTCGTCGTCGACGATCAAGCGAAATCAGAATCTAAACGTGTACGCTTTTTTGGCGCTTTTTACTATTAGCAATTAAGTTATTCATTATCAATTATAGTTATTTATAATGGGTAAGATGTTTTGTGACTGGTTATGTTGTAGCGAGATGTCCTGAATGAAAAACATCCGACGCTCATTTCCACGATCCGCTTATCATGTCCGTTTCCGTACTCTGGAAGCTGAAGACATGGTTATACGATTCAATGAAGAGTCAATTTCTTCAACTCGTGTTTTTTTTTGTTTGCATTGTGTATTGTTTTCTTCTGTTAGCACCAGCTTTGAACCATTCTCGCCATTTCTCGCGTATTCTTTTCGGAGTGGCTTCAGTTCTTTTGGAGTCGATAATTATACTACGGCCGTTTTCTTGTTTTTCTTTGTCTGATGTCACGATAAGACAACAAAGATAGTGTATTGAAACTATCACGTACGTACTATGAGAACAAAACAATATATCTGAGGTTTCAATAACCCTGACAAATCGCTCCCAGACAGATCTGGCCGAACCTTCCATTAACCGGACACCGCAGCCATCGCACCAGGCACGGGAAAAATCTATCAGGCTGTCACACGACGCAGAGTTAAGTTGTTGTTTGTTGTTTCAACGAACCTCCTTCGGATCTATTCGACATAACCTCTTATCCTAATATTGACGAAAAAGGAATTCTCGAATCAAGAATATTTTCCCCAAAAGGGACAGCATTCGTTATCTCTGTGATGAAGACGTGAAAAACATGAGGAAGAGTGACTGCTACCTCAGCGGCCTATAGTTACGAGTTGAACTGGAAGTTCGCATGATCTTCTCATTTTGTGGTGGGCCCCAAATCATATGGCCGTAGCGCATTAGAATAATTACTGATGCGACAACGAAGGCGGATGGTGGCGCAGTTGCCGTTTCGAATCATAAGTATAAATGTATTCTATCGCCGTGACTTCATCGGGCGTCCTACTTGTATCCATCGTCACCGCCACCATAACTAGCGTCGCCGCGACTGTGATTTGAATACATCCGTAATGTATGGCGCTGGTGATTGTCAAGAAAACAATATCTTTGCTTGTTCGCTGGTGGACCATTCTCGATTGAACAACTAACGAACAAGGACAATATGTGCAGGATGTAGGATTGTGGCCACACGCAACGTGCCGCTTACCGCATCTCGCTCGCTCATGCCTGCGACGTCTGTCTGTCTGTCGGCGACCAGTTGCCCGTCAGTCACTGTCTTGCTGTTCGTGTTTCAGACATCAAGCTTCATGAAATATGTGACGCTGTCTGTTCGAAAGACGCTGTAAAGTGTTGCCGTTTCCCCTATCAAGATCAGGAGACTTCCCATCGTCGTGTAAATATAATTACCGGTTCCTTCTATTTTTAATGCGCGGACAAATTCTGGAAGATCAGGACTAATTGAAGGTTCTGAATGTTTTCTTACAAGGCTAACCAAATGAAAAGTTCTTAGTCTTTGCCTGATATATTTAGAGGCTTGTGGTGTCCAACTGCTGTAAAATTGCTACTAGGGCGGAATAACCGTTTGAGAACTCCCCGTTTCGAGTTCTACGCCCGGTACCGTTGTCAGCAATTCCATCATACGGTTGGCTAGTTCCCAGCACGAAACAAGCTCTACGAAACACACGGGCTGACAACGTTTGTCTACGTGCGGGTTCGAGCCTAGACGACAGTCTAAGAGACGATAGTCTCTTAAACTATCAGGGAAATAGCTTACTCGCTAAGCTATCGTGGAGACAACCGTTCGAACCTGCAACACAAACCTGTAGAACTTCTCACCGTTTGTAGCAATAAATATGTCTTCGTTATTCAAAGCTGGCAGTTAAAAATATAATGACATAACATTTTATGCAATTTTAACATTTACAAATAGAAGTATGTGTACGCGTAGCGGAACTTCACGAAGATGGTGCCGTCTTATACAACCACTGAAAACAGATGCATGTATGTCAGACAGTTGAGCCTGTTGTCGGAATGCGCGTAGAGGCTATTAAATTAGTGCACGTCCCTTGCCGCTAACAATAAGTAGCGTTAAAGGCCATGTTCGTTACCTTACGAGCTTACATGATTTGGGCGGTAGTCTTTTTCTTTATTGAATTTTCAACGATGCATCATTATGATGATTTATTGTTATACAGAGTAAATAGCCGTTTTGATCATTCTATCTTTATCATCGTATTATGTTTTCGCATTGGCCGAATATTGGGTCCCTCTAGGCTGCAAGAATATCGTTATATTTGACGATCGTCGTCTTGGCGTAGAAAAAAGACCGTGCGAGAGTTATGAGTGCATAAATGTGTGCGTATAAGTGTTTGCGTTCGTCTGCGTGATCTGAATCAACGCTGATAGACCTCCTAACATGAGTATAGCAATAACTATGCAAAAAATGACTCTAATTCAATAGTAAGAAATCCTTTAGCAGGGGTGCCACTGTGCCTACGTAGCTGGAGCTCCATAGACGGACACAGATCGTGTGACCCTTAAAGTCATTCATGAAGTAACACATTCTATTGTATTCGATTGGAATATAAGGGCTGTTCTGAGATTTCTTAAGAGTCTAAGATTTCCTTTTGTTATTAATACACATATTGGATCGGTGTCTTCGTCCTAGTTGAAGCCAAACTTCGGCCGATTTCTCAACGACGTACGTGAATCGAGTGGGCCCCCATTAAAGAGACGTGCGTGAGACGAAGGTGAGCTTCACTTTCAGCCAGACATACTAGCAGCAATACAAATAGTAAAAGAAAATAAATCAAAGTTTGCCGAAGGCAATTTCCGCACGAAATTCAATCCGTCGAGCGACAGCTTCAATTGAAGCTGGTCAGAATCTCCAAAGTCTTGCCTGTGACTGGTTTTTGCAACTTGCCGTGGGCTTACGATGAACGATCGCATTATATGATGTCCGAATAGGCTTCGTTTAGGAAGTCCAAAGAAGGATTAGCTTTTTATTTGCTTATGCAGGTTATTTTCTTTCTAATCAAAGATGTACACCGGTGTACAACCAGTTTTCACTCACGGATACAAATAGATACTATACGCATGTCTGTTTCCTAGCAGATGAATGGCAGTGTATCGTTAATGTTACCGGGGTTGGAAAGGTCCACTTGAGCGATGCTGCGGCGCATTTAAAAGCTGTGCACGTACGAATGGAATGAACTAGTGATTTACTTATGGCGTAGTTGATTCTTCCTCGTTGACGTGGTTTCTCGTTCATCTTTGTACGCGAATTTTTATTTTTGGCTCGTGACTGGTCCAAATGAAGTATTGTGCGTCCGTTTTCCGCTCAAGTGAAAATTAAGTGCGACCGAGGAGCTGCTGCTACTACTGCTGATGTTACTACAGGAAAGCTGAAGTCGCCGAATCGTATGAAAATCAGCTAAAAACGTAATTCTTGTTGTAGTATCACAGTCATATTTTGGCGGGCGGCTTAAATTGCCGATGTCGGCAAGTGATTTGATTGTTCTGAGGTCATCAATGACTGCCGCCAACAATCACGGAAAAGAGATAGATAGCGATCGCTTCTGCGTTTGCGGATGTTTTAACGGATGGGGGCAACCCCACGTAGGAAGGCAAGGAATTCTGATAAATTTCAACCTTTACCAGCGCGAGGGGTTAAGAGGCGTGCGGGGCGAGAATAGGTATCTCCTTTTACGTGAACGATGATCATTTCAATAGTGGCTTTTTGACGTTGGGCATACAATCGCATAAATCTTATTTGATTTTCTCCTGTAATACACTGCCTATGCGCGAAGTCCACATGCGCATTTAAAGGATAATTTACTCTAGAAATCCGAGTGCGATATATAGAACGATGTTGGTTTATATTCAACATTTTGATTACCAAATACCTGCTCAGTTTGATGCATTGAGGGTATGTACACTTGCTGACAAAAAAAAAACTACGAATTTAATAAATTTTATCATATTTTTTCGTTGCTCTCGCTGCTACACTGGTCGCTTGGAGAGCACTAACATCTATTTGCCCTTTATATTCTGCACAGTCTTTACCGCGGGGTGAAATAGCTTAAGCGTCGTCTCGTTCGAGCTTCTTATATCCGGCCATTTGTATTCATCTTATCATCTTTAAGCAGCATTTTCCCTTTATTTATCAGTCACTACATGTAGTTGAAGGGCGTGCTTGCGTTTGCGCAGTTGACATGTCTATAAATCTAAATAAGTCTAAATTTTAAAATCGTGTTCCATGTTTGTAATCGGCCTATTCATTATCGTAGGAGTTTCTAGAGACCATATACTTCTTCCTCCGGATATCTCTGTAAATACTTTGTGGTCCGATGAATAATTGCTTTGTTCATTTGCTCGTGGGTAATCCATCTCTGATACTGATAATATCAGTATACGTATAGCTGCCATTTAGCACAAATGGTCGCAAGCGATTGTCGTTTGTACACCAGTCGACTTTGCGGTTGATTGCAGTGCCCGGTCACCCTGAATCAGTCAGCCTGGAATCCTTCGCATGTTCCACTCAATAGATGAACGTATCTAGACGGAAACACGGTGCCTAAAACACAGAAACGAATGAGACATTTCGCTGTGGCCGATGTTGCGCTATGGTCTTTGCTCGTTATTCATTTGAGTCGAACAATCAAAGTTACTCACGACCAACAATTCAAAAGTGAGCCCAGCGACGAATAGAAGAACGCACAAAACAGCTGTTCCCATTCCCCAGCGCGACGCAAGAGTGGATAGAGTTACGAAGACGGCTAGAGGTACCAACGCGTTGAAGCGGAATACAGAAAGACCATCGAAACAGGTGGCAATTGCAGTTGCTCGACTTGGAATTGTGGAAAAAATCGTACGCGCAACATCGTAAAGGAAAAGGGCCACTGCCCGGGGAATAGGGGATACGTTTAATGCTTGTTGGCAAAAAAAGATCTTCACGATCAGGGAAAAGCTAAAGCAAGCAGGCTATGTCATGATAACGTTGACAAAAAGAAATTCAAAGCAAATGGAGATAAATGACGAAGAAAGTAGGAAATTATTATGATGCTCTCAATGTGTCAGCTACGCAAAAAAAACAATATGGGTGTCCTTTGGCAACAAAAACGCTTACATATCAAGAAGACGAAGCACCGCATCACAGAAGATGGATTGGAGAATGGCAGCTTCATAACACTCTAGATCACTTATTATCGTGTTTGTAAATGCTGCAGATTCCGTAACTGCCTAGCAGTTTTTTTTGTTTTATTTATTATTATAAATATGTGACGTTTTGGTAATTCTGTAGGCAATGTCTGGTCGGTTAATTTTAGATTATACAGCTTGTTATACATGAGTCAGCTTACTTTAATAAAAATCAAACATTATTTATTTTTAGTAAACGCTCAATTATTTCGGTCTTAAGGCTGTATTGACTCTAACTCAGTCATCAACTACTATAAATATGCATGAAATTTAGATTTTTCTGAGATTGTTTATTGCACGACAAAAAAAAGATTCATAAATCACTGAAGCTTGATTTTTCTGAGTCTGCTTTTAATTATTGAGATGATATTTTTACGTGCTTAAAACAATGTCATAATACGATCCGAATGAAGCTATAGTTTAACTATCTTCGCTAACGTATCAGTGGTAAATGATATACTGACGCGCAGAGGGGTCAGCGTGATACTTTTTTACTACTCTGTATTTGCGTTGCCGTTCCGGAACAGCTGTTTCGACTATCGGCTGACGCTTTTGTTGTCGCCGTTCGCTAGCAACGTCACCGAAGGGTCAATCGTACGATCGTCACATTAGCTGCCTCTTCGCATCTTTATTCTATTCAATTCTATCCACTGTTGCTCACAGCTGTAATTGTGCCATTCAAAGACGACCCATAACCCATTGGACACCGCTGCCTGTTTACCCCGTTGCTGACGCGTTTATATGTTTATATATATAACAACAATTGCAGCAAAACTGTCCGCAGTAATGATAATGGTGATTAGCTTGACTACGAGGATATTTTTGTTACACGTAAACTCAGCTGCTTTTGCTGATTCTGCGGTCGCGACTGCTGAGATTCTCGGAGAGTTTTAAATAGCCAGTGTCGAAATGGGAAACACCGTCAGCGGAAGACGTGGCAGTGCTGTCGCAGGGTGTTCAGCGAACGAAAGTGTCACCGAGTGATTCCGCTGGTCGATACGCGTCGTTCGGCGACAACAGAGCAAAATTTCCGATGACCAACGCCATTATCATCAGTAAAGGCATCGTTAGTAGCAGCTGAACGTCCGAAGAACGTCGGGCAGTAATATTAATCACAACAAACAATAGCAAATGCCCACAACAGCGACGAACACGATACACTAAGCAGTAACTGCGGACTTTTCCCGTCATATCCGAACGGCTCCCCGCTGTTCTCATAGCCGTTGTGTGGGCATTGCCAATGTCGACGAGGGAACAAGGCGCAAAGTCGTTATTTCCCGTCGCCGCCGGCCACATGCATACCGCCGTCATCACGATGGCTGCCTTTAAACAATTATTTGAGATAGAGAAAAGTGGGCAAGGATGCCCAATTTACAAAGAGTAAATCAACTATACGTTCGATAACGATGCAAGCGGCTAGACATGAGAGGAAAAGGCGTACGCATGTAAGATCCTTCGACTGCTACGTTTGCAGTATGACGACGCATCTGAAAACAACAAATTCGACAAAAAAAGTCATATGCGGAAGTGTGTAATTTCGCGACACGAAACTTATGGGTCAACTTTCTTTTATTGACGTGCTGTACGCATGTTTCCTTGGCACACGTGCAAGAATGAAGAGTCCACTGTTATATGCATTTAATCATACAGTGGCCATATCTGCACGTCTTAATTAAGGCGATCTGAGGTAAATGATACGCCGTGATCTTACGGTACGTGTTTCTTGTTTGCTTGAATAACAACCGGTACCACATAGTCGTAGCACAAAACGCAAGGCCATTCAAGCTACTGGCGTAAAAACTCGTTTCTGTTTTTTGTAGAAGCAATCGAGCATGCCATTTTCTCTCAGCGTTCAAAAGTTGCTAAACCTTTGAAACACAGTTGTAAAAGTTCTTCGCTAAAACGGACATCAAATCCCGTTTTCAACAACACATTAATGTGATCTAAATAACGTGCAAAGTTTACTTTCGAGCTAACCACGTTATAAGTGTAAAAAACCCGCAATTATTGAAATAATAACTGCAAGCTGTCTATTTTGCTCGTACGAAGTGAACACTTTACAAGATCATATAAGCACTCCCTCGCCGAAAAATTCGTTGAAGAATTGAAGTATACTGTTTTGATAGGCGTGATTATGAGGGATTGTCGTAGTAAGTGATACGATTTATCTAGCAGAGCCCACAAGTCACAGTAACCTGATTTCGTCGCCTTTTATAGCTATATACTCAACTAAGCCAGTAGTTTATCAAATGAACATAAAGTATAACCTTTTTATTCTATAATTATAATTTTTATCTATCATGAAGATGAAGAACTTCAGCAATATTCCTTGCTAGAAGCTTAAGGAAGAATTGAATTCTCGAAAAAAAAAAAAAACGAAAGTCAACCATTGACTTTTCTTCTGAGATGTACTCCGACGTCCGTCTTCTAATATTCAATGAGAACCGAAACAGAAACACATACTTGAAGCTCCCAAATTTAGAGGTTTTCAGAGACAGTTTTCCGAGTGAACTTGCTTACACAGACTGAAATCACCACCACGAAAATTCGTTCTTTTATAGTGAAAACCTCAGTACGTACCTCGTTAGCCGTTCACCTGTCGTTCATCTTTGACTAATTGGTGAATGCGATTCGTTGAAAAGTGCCTTTTCAAATTTTAGCGGTTTTTAAGCGTGTGGTAGTTTTATATATATATATATATATATATATATATATATATATATATACATATATATATATATATATAAACTGATATACGAATCAAGCTAATTCGTTTTAATTAAAGCAATGCGAACTGAATAATGAAAACTACAATCCTGATAATAAATTAACATTTTATGTCTCTATGGATAGGTTAGCAATTAGTTTTTGGAATAGCATTAAACCTGTGTGCGGAACTTACGCTAAACAGAGTATGGGACTTCAAGCACGGCACTGATCACTCGCACCGGCAGTCTTCTTGCTTTGCGTACTATTATAACTCGGCAGCCAATACATAGTAGCTCATATGCCGTAGATAGTAAGCCAATGTTGTTGAGTGTAGCGCTAGCTGATGACCCTGGCTATTATAAAGACTCAACTTCTACAGGCGCTTCTGCTATTGTCACTTGAAGCCGAACGCACCCGCACTTTGGAGACCACATCGTCGTCGATTTTGGCACGTTGACCATGCAGCTGCAACTGTTGCTAGCATGATTTAAGCCAGCGTTTGATGGAACTTATTCTAAGTTAGCTATCTATGCATAATACATTCAACAACTATAATAGCAAGTAGCGAGAAGTTCAACGGATAATGTCGCAATGTTTGTTACCGCAGTGTGCTGTTGGTAAGGCATATAGTGAATTTGTCAAAGGTACGCTTAGCCGCCTTTGCTAGGCCGGAGGCGTTTGTGCCTGATCACTGAAAAGCTGAAAGAACCGAGTTTGTACTCACGCGGGATGAACGACTGTAGCGCCACCTGCAGCTGGAAGCGGTCACGACAATGCAGTGAATAGCGTCAGCTGAAATTTGTTCTCTCCTACCGACATTCGGCTAGGTCTATTACATTCTGTGTGGTTGCAATTTTATCTGAAGAATGGTTCGTGTGTCTCTGCACACGTTCTCATGCAATTTTCTTTCGCTCAATGCTAGTCGACTTCTTCCAGCAAAGTTGTGGCGTGGAAGCTGTGACTTTACCTATCAAGACAGGACTCGAACAACTGGGCCACACCTAGGCCATTGTTGAATAGGCGGGTTACAGTTTAAGCGGAATAATAAGAGGGAGGTGTCATTTAAATACGAAGTATAGTATGCGTTGAATAATAAAGGTAGAGGTTCTGGCGCCCGTAGTATCCGTCGACTTTATATATGTTACAATAGCCTTAATTAAAACTCATTACACAACCGTCAGTATGGTATGGTAGTATAGCTAGTGAGTGAAACAGTCCAAACAAGAGACGTCTTTCGCTCGACGTAATCGTTGCATGTTGGCGTAGTAAGCTACGTAATAGGTATTTTAGTTTAGAACAGGGAAAGTGACACGAAATTTCTGTCGTCCAGTCCGACCTACTTTTATGAGTAAAGGCAGAATCGTCGGTCTGAGTTCGTAAACAGATCTGGGATTCTCTCACACTGTGTCCCTAGCTAAAAAATCTTTAATGTAAACTTCGAAAGACAGCAATAAATCCACAGTCGGTGAACATTCACATGCAACTGACGTTTTTATATTTTACTGTAACTTAACTTACTTTACCTAAAGGGGACCCACGTCATCACGTCCTAGATCGATGAAAACTAGCTATCCGTATCGTTTGACGCTTTCTAGATTACACTTATGATTCGATGGTTTACAATGAAGAGATAACTTGATAGTCGGTCATGACGGTACGCATTTCCCGCCACTGACTATGCCTGCATATCATAGAACAGCTATGTTTTACGATAGTATTCATGGAACAAAGTACATAAACAGGCATAGATTTCTTTTGTCGTCATGTTCGTATCTGTTTCGTCAAACTGTTTGATCTCTTGCTGCCCCGTTATCCATTGTGCAACAGACTTTTTCAATGTCTCCTTTTGAACCCTTCCGTTTTTTCACGCCTTGTAAGAAGAACGCCAACTGAAAAGTCACAAATTTAAGGGAAATCCAAGCGAAGCAGCGTGCTGATCGTTGACAGCGGCAACAAGATTAACGCTGGCGTCCTAGCAATGCAGCGAAAAAGACGAGCGATTGTCATTTGGTCAAAATCGGCTTTCTCGTGATGTGTCCCTCCATTTCCACAACCAGCCGCATAACACCATTACAGCTTCTGCTGCCTAACCTTTGGTGACGCCTCAAAGATTGGCCTCGCCTCTCCTACGCAGCTGCTGAAGGTGCGATCTTCCGCTGCCCATAGCTCAAGGTAGCTCTAGCCGACATCGGCTCTACTATCAAAAACAAAACGCAAAGGCAAACTGCAATCGAAAAACATACGACTTCTGCATGGTTCGTTGCGGTAGCTGTTCGTTAAGAGCACCGAACCCTGTTGCTAACTGATCATTTGTTCATAGCGATTGTTGTATTGGCGTTGCTACGGATCCTAACAATGCGAGCATTGCTGATGAAGACGAGCAACAGTAGGTACTAAGTTATTGTTCCGATGAGAGACAAAAACGGTTTTTTTTTTTTAAATTAGTATGTGATGGCACAGCGCAACAGTATTCGAGGCATCGTAATAGTCTCGCGAAAAAGTGGCGACCGACCAAACAAGCAATGGACATTGGCCGGAGCAGCGACAAGCTAAACGAAAATTTGTTTGCCTTTTTAATTGCTAATCGTTGTTGTCATTACGGCTGTTTTTACTGCCGCTGCTACTGATAAACAGAGCATTAGAACGCCTCCTGTTATATTGACGATTTCTATTGTGTGGTACTAGCATTGCTTTGATAGTGTTGCTTGGGATTTACTTATATGACTGCATAGGTAATTATAAGCGTTGTTACTGCCTGACGTTGGGAATCGCCTGCTGCGTTCTGGCGCTACTGTCGATCTAGAAGAATTGGGGGCGTTGGCGTTGGTCGAAAGGTAACGCAATTTCTTTGAACGCTTCTTCAAAATGTTGAACTCTATGTAGAAGCCGGCGAAAAATTCGGCAAAATGACATGGGCCACAGCATGGGCCAATTGTATTGTATCTGTATTAGCTGCGACGAAACAACCGGAGGGACAAGAATTGACATATGTCTATATATATGCATAGGTCAGTTCTTGTATTATAATAAAAAAAAATCGGCACCAGCTGGTAGACCGTGTCGGCGAAACAGAAAAGCCACTTTTATAATAATATAGTGGATTCGACACGTGGAACAAAGACCCCGCAACGACCGTATGAAACTGTCGCTTGTCAGTGATCGTAGTTGATACATTGGAGTGAATACTTCCATTAGGCTGCTATCACTATTCCCATTAGCTCTTTAACAGCGCTCACACAAGCAGCTGAAGTAGCCGTCCGAGCGATATAACACTTTGTAAATGCGAATTATACACACGATTCCAGCTATCATAATATCCATGACTATGACTAATGGTAGCTGGGTAAAGGCGTACTCAAAACGTCTGTTTTACTTTCTTGAACTAATAAAGACAGCAGTTCCTCTTCTAGCGATGAAGACCTGGGGCAATTGCTCAAGGCCCTCAATATGACGTCATCATAACGTGAAGTGTACACTCACATTCCTCTCCCCGTCTCTCTATTATGTGGTATATATACCGAAACACTTGCTTTCTTCCATCTGACACAGTGATTTTCGCTCATCCGTACGGTTAAGGACGGCCGCTGCTAGCAGCTTAATGCTCGGCTCCTGTTTGCTGGGAGGGAACGACGACGAAGAATCGCCAGCTGAAGCGTTCCGTTGCAGTGCGCTCTTCGGTTGCGTTCTCCTCTCACAGAAAAAGCGCTAATCCAAGAACAATGTTTGCTCCTTTTCGCGTTCTATAGTGATGAAACAGCCAGTTATTTATAGACATTAGCAGCTCCCTTGTTAACCTAGCTCACTTTCTCTGCGGGAGGCATTCAACGCCATCATCGTTTAACCATTGGCCAGCATTGACACCTTTTAAAACGTAGCGTCCGTGATACGTCTGCTACGTTACATTGACTTAGGCAATGGTTCGTCTTTCCAGTTGTGCTGCAGCAGCTGAAACATCGTGGGCTGTTTGAAGATACGAGTACGAGGAGAATCGGATCGAATCGACATCCGTGGTGTTTGTTAACTGCGTGAACGCATTGTTTGCCGTCATGGTTTTAGTTTGGCGGTATGCCACTAAGACGGTACCGAGGCGTCTGCTGTTTGTACGCAGAATTTGGTTATATTCCACTCCACGCGTGGCGCTTCTGCAAATGCTGCCACCAGTCTCGATGCCGATGATATTTTGCGCAGATCTCACAGTCGATTGTATCCCACTCAGATGGCGCGTCCCGGCTGCTGGCGTCCGCGTAACCATTACTAATGTCGTTGCCACTAGAGCAGAAGATGTGTCTACACAGTCGAAGACTCGGAGTCTTACGAACTAGCTCGTTCTGTTTTCAATGGTTTGTGTCTGATCGATTTGTCCGCTGTTTGTAATTTTGCTCTATTTCTAAATTAGCTGTGCTGGCGGCATTAGAACATCCCACCGCCGCATCCTCCTGCCCCCACAACCCTTCCTGTCGAGAAAGCGAACGAATAATGAACTATGGATGTCTAAAAATAAATCCCTTCATTCATACGAACTATGTGGTATATGGCTTTGGCGAGACGCGGAGCAGTTAGTCTCTTTCCTGCTATATATAGTAGAGAGAAAATTTGCAACGTTGCAGAGGCGCAACGATCCCCAAGTGCTGCTACGTAAGTCCGTCAAACGTCCCTGACAATGGCTCATACTTGCTTGATGTAATATGGCATACACACAAAAATTTACGTACAAATGGACGTTCAGTAGACGAGCATTTGAAGGATGCACTGGAATTATCCCTGCCTAGTCTACTAAATGTAGCCGATGCTATGGACTCTACGAGTCCACATCTAATATAGGAGGACGAAAAAGTGAATTATACATTAATTAATTATACAGTATTCTCGACCCGATGCCTATCTGTTTCAAGGATGCGCCGTCAGTTCCACCTCGCGTCAGTTTCCCGCTATTCTGCTCGTTCTGCAGAACGGGACTCGAATATAGGGGGGAACAGATTAATGTAGAAAAAAACTCATTCAGTTTTTTTAGCCGATACATTTCGCTTTTATAAGCCGCCTCCCTTCGACCCGTAAAAGCGGTGCGTCCGTCTACTACCACGTTGTTCGGTTCGATTTATCGGTACGGTAAAAGTGGCTCTCCCAGAGCGCCAAAATATTGCTCCGTAGCTATACAAAAGAAACGAATGGATCGATGCGAATCATAATTATATAATAAGTAAATATTTGCAGAACATGCCCAGTGCTATGGGAATAATAAAGCACAAGTGATTTTAAGCAATGGTTAAGAAATAGAAAATAATTTATCGCATGGGCTTCAGTCTCCATCTGTCCTGATAGCATCTACATTAGGTAGTACGAATCATCATCATGATTATGGTACTATTGAGCCATGATGATCGTATCTAATGACCTATGTAATGCAACGGTTGGTCAAGAGGATGCTTTTCGCTTGTCTAAGAATTGAATTAGCTTCGACAATGAATCAGATATAGCGTCCGTCGGAACCAAGAAAAACGCCACTCGCGTGCCTTTTAGTAAGGCGGCTGCTGCTGCTGCTACTGCTGCTGCTGCTGTTATAAGCCACGAATGCTTAAATTTGTATTGGCTGGTCTTATTGGCATGAAATCACAATCCTGGCCAATTGCACATCGTGCAGTCGTCACAGGCTGAGATTAAGAGGTATGGACCGTCGCACCCGGCTCAGGACAGCGGCATTGAAAAACGGACAAATTGCTTAGGTATAGCTACTGCTGTGTGTCGGTGCCTAAGACGAAGGCAGCCAGGACAATATCGGACAACGGCCAATTGGACAGTCCCAGCTGCAGGTGTCCGTCTCTTAGCCACTGACTGACCGCTCTGTTTTAAGTGTACTGTGTGTGTCTGAGTATGTATTCCTATGTGGATACAATTAGTAGCCAGAGCAGTTGGTTGCTTACTGCTGGTTTCCGCATCTTCAAAAGCCTTACTTGTGTTAACTATGGCCGTTTTGGCCAGTAGTGAAAATGAAGTACATTAGCCAAAGCTGTCGTGACACAATCCCATCAGAAATACACTCTTTGGCGCTGCTGAAGTCGATCACGGCTTCTACCGATTGAAGCGGTGCTTCAACAGTGGCTAGTAAGAAAGTCGACCAACTTAAACGCTGGCTATTCGAGCACTGTGTTCTTCTCGTTGCTACGATCATATTTTCTAGTATGGGGATTGTATTCTACTATTGAACAGGTTCATTCAGTCTCTATTCACTTCGGTCGACAGTGAGCATCGTAGGCATCATGTCACTTCGGCAGTCTGCTCCACGTTGAACCTGCGTTCGTTAGACCAGGGTGGATTTCGCTTACCCGCGACATTTAAACGAAGTCGAGTATTTGAAGCACAGTAGTAACGGCATACTGGCACAGGAGAAACGACAGTGGCTTAACAATCCTTTCTTCACTCGCGTTTCGCGCCCTGGTAACTCTTACCGTCACGCCTATTTTCTGTCCTGATTTTGGTGTTCACAGATGACCAGACATCGATGCTGGTTTGCTTTGTGTATGCTTCCCACTAACGGGCCGATGAGGGCGAACAGCATAGACCCATCCGTAGACTCGTCGTTGTTGAGAAATTGGTTCTTTACCAGTCCCGATTGTGGCCGGCTTCTGGCACTCGCGAGAGAAAAAGTAACGATCGATCGTTTTTGTCTCTGTTCCAGTTTTTCTTCAGGCGACTTCTACTTCGTCTGCTTTGTCGGCTGCGTTCCTGCTGTTGCCAACAATCCTGTTGAAATTGTCCTGCCGGCCGTTTTCCAATAGCTCGCTGTGTCTATTCAGTACAACGCTGAACGGCTATTGTAGTGCGAAAATCGTGCAAGATGGAACATCCTTAGGCGCTCGATCGACAAGTAACAAGTTAACACTGAGGATTTTTCGCCGTTGTTGGCCTTGGCGCCAACATGTCCTGTTGTTGCGCACAGTATTTGAGATCGAATACAACGGGGGTCTTACGTAGACTGCAGCCAAAACACAGTCAAGCATGTAGGAAACCTTTTGTAGGCCCACTGTGGGTTTAAGTCGATACAACGAACACGGACTAACTAGAAGAAGGTAGAAGAGAAGAGGTCGTTTGTTATGCGACTCACCGTTGCGAGCTTCCGACTGACCAATCAGTATGAGCCTATTGTGATTCTAGCGAGAAATCGAAGTGACAGTTTTTTATACTATGCTATTTACAGGACATACTGATCTGGACAAAAGCACGGCGCGTTCCTCTGTGTCGTTCGTGGCCGAACGAGTAATTTTTAAACAAGAAAAAGGACAAGCTATTTGTGTGAGTACTTAGGGTTACAGATATGAAAATAACTGGCATGAAAATGGCTAACTCATCTGAAGGCTGCATTACATCACTGTGACTCGCGCAGCATCGCTGAAGCCATTGCAGACTCCCAGGTAGAGGTCGAATAGATTGCAATGCGCTATTTTATGCTTGGGTAAAAGTAGTAGATTCCAGCGAAGATACTTGCGACCTAATTTTCTAGAACGATTCATTTTCTACTTCATTTTAACATTTTCGAATGTCTGTGATGTGTGGTCCGAAAGTGGTTGTCCTGACCCCGTTTTGGGACACTGAAGATCAAAGCTGCCTTGTACTGTACCTTTGGTCTCCCATTCGACTTCTTACAAACAATCCAGTTTTGTCACGCGGATAAATAATGTTGAATGATTGGCATCATTCTTTCTATGCTCGACCGCACGAAAAAGTGTTTCTAGTCTAATAGATAGTCGACGACGGTGACACATAATTACGTCAAGTGCCCTCAGTTACGCTCAGTGTTACAGTTTTCAGTTAAGTTGATACATTTTCCTAAAGATGAACTATTTTCGGTAGGGGTTCCTAAATCGCTACGGGTACACAAACGTCAGTAGCAGCGAAAGCTAATAAATCGACGATGGTATAGCGAACCTGTCACAGTATTGCTCAGACAACAGATCTTTTCTTGCATAGCCCGCTTCACCTTATACGCCCATGCACTCCTCGTTTATCTGGCGCAATGAAACACTCAAGTAGTTTGGTTTTTGTCCAGGAAATTGTCGCTATTGGTTATACCGGCATTACCAGCTTTGACCGTAGCTACGGCGTCACAAATCAGCAGGATAGAATCAATACGATACAAACAACGCAAGTGTCAACAGTTTTCCTTTATTCTCCGCTGTTCCGGTCTTGCTGTCCTTTGTTCAGTGTTCGAAACTATCAGACAGCTGTTTTCGCTCGCGCTGTAGACGTTTCTAACTTGACATGCCAGGTCCTATACGAAGCAGGACAAATCCGCCAGCATCAGAGCATCCAGAGAGAGCTACATACTATATATCCATTTTTAACCGTGCATTCCGGTGGTCATCAATTGCTTATATTATAAGTAGTTCTGTAGTATTACTACGTATTGAAGGGTGCGATGGGGGAGATCATTCCGAGGGAACAAAAAGCTGAACAACACAAATATCAATAGAAAAGTGGCTATTATAGTTGCTTGTCGTTTTTTTTTATACCATTGAAAAAAAAAATGCGTTTACGTCGCACGCCAACCGCCGGTTAAAAATACAAGTAGAGAAGACTGCATTCTGTCCTTTACTGTCAGAAATTCTGCTATAGCCCTGAGAATATACGACAAACTATGGGTAATGCTTATGGGCGCATTAAGGACGAAATGACCGTAAAGGGATTTCCTACCTACTGCGATCTATCAGTGAAGCCATATGAAGAAATTGTTTCATCACGGGGATCAGCGTTGTCCGCAGGTTGCCAAGATCCTGCCTTTGAGGGACATCGGCGCATAATTACTCTGTGTCATCTTGTAGCCTCGATTGGGTGACAAGTGTACTTTTAATACTTACTTGATGTCGATATTGATTTTATTCCCCGAACTCTCACGTTTACGTAAGTATTTAATGGCTTTGAACATTGTTTTATCTTTTTTAGGTTTTTCACAGGCAGCCGTTTAGTAGCCCGTGGTACTGGTTTGCATCGCAGTGCACTTTTCTTCTTATGAATTTATCAATCATTTATCTACACTCTAACTAAGAAGAGTATATTATTGCCTAATGTATTCATTTGTCATTTGTTCTAGCATTGTTTACCGATTCCTGTTATTTTTTCTTAGCAGGATTCGGACGAACGCATTTGCAAGCCGTCTGGGATCCTAACCTGCTAGAAGTCTGCTTGCGTTAGGCGCGTAACTCACGATTATCTATTCAAGAGTAGCAGGCATTGTAAGAGTAATGCTATCTTGCTAAGGTGCCTTCCTGTACTCGGGCAGTTTCAAGTTGCCGGGCCTTAAAGTTCCTGCCAGTCCTCGAAGCAGTCGAAGGTTCTACGGCGAATTCCTCGCATTGGTTTTACTTATACTGTCCCAGTCAGCTTAACTAGCTGGCAAACATTTTTTTCCAATGTCAATTCCCGTGTACGCGTTATTCCCCTAATATTGATTAGAAAATAGCCGTTTGATAGACTGTGCATATCAAATAGGCTATGCTCAGGATTTCTACGTTTCGACTTATAATTCAACCTATACGATACTGCTATGACTGTTTGTCATCTTGTCACTTTTTTTAAACGCTACCGCGTAGAAAGCGGCGACATTGAATGCTGCGGTGACTGCGGAACGCTCAAATTTATCTGGTTCATACATCCGTTTTACTGCTCCTGCAGTCAGCTGCCAACATTCCGCTATCGTAAACCACGAAGCGCAGCCGAGGTAATTCCGCTGAAACTGCGCTCCATCTACCACACTTATAATTTCTCGCCTATTTTCGTTATCACTGGCGGATAAATCGATGTTGTCGTCGATGACGTTGTTACCATTGTGGTTCCATCGTCTCGAGTTCTAGCTCAGCAGCAAAAGTACACCGATCTATTGTACCAATAGAGTAACTGTAGCGGGCAATAGGAGACTGCGTTAGATTGCTAAATTTGTTGGCGAATTTTAAAAGGCTTCGAACGGCTTCAAGCGAACCGTTGCCGTCATCGCGAAGCCACTCCTCAGGATCACGACCCACTCAGTTGATTGCCAGCTATCTAGCCCAGCGCATTTAGTACCATTCCTTAGCCCCCTCAAGGCAGCGCAATGCATTTGATAGAAATATGTCACACATAGATACATACGTGGAGCCATTCCCCACGTGCGCAACAGCCAAACGGAGATACAGTTTTGTGAAGCTCTATCTCGCGTGGAACTCGCGTACACCGAAAACTAGATACAATATAGATAAAAATAAATCTGCTCAATATAACTACGAACATATGTGCCTTGTTACAAATAGAATGATTACTACTAGAAGTGTCAGTGCTGAAATGGGAAACGATAACAGCTCTGCTAGTATTAATCCTAGCTAGCGAATGAGTAATAACAACAACAAAAATAATACATTTTATGATACACATCAAACAAGAATAAAGGACAACAAAAGGCCGATAGGGCCTTTAGCGCGGTTTCGTGTACGACGTAAACAAATGAAGATCGGTGTCATCACTGCACACGGCAGCTGATCCGATCTTAAGTGTGTCCGATCGCTTCACCGTATGAACAGCTGGCGAGAAAATCAGCAGAAGCGCGCGGTCTATCCGTTTAAACATATCAGTTTTTAGAGACATTGTCACGTCAATGTCCTGCATTAGGCTTAGTCACACAATTCCGAGTAGCGCGTCACCTCATTATTTCTTGTAGACAGTGGACGATCATTTCAGACGGCATTTGTATAGGTTCGAAATCCTTTCGCATCGTACACCGTTATTAGCCATGGGATAAATGGTATTGTAAGTTGTGTCAATGTGTAGGCATAACTGGGTAGGTTACGTGCAGTGTACATACTAAGCAGCATTGGGTTGGCGAGAGCACCAGGGTAGCAGGGTATGTTTGTTCGCTTGTCCAAACTATTCTGTCTTGTCAGGTTCGCGAACGATACGATTATTGGCTAGAAGAAAAACTGAAAAGCTTAACAGTGTTTACGAGCGTTATCCTAAACTGAAAGATCCCTGCCGCGGAACTCCGCCAAACTTACTAAGTAAGAACATAAGCGACCAAAATAAGAAATAGGTGAAATAGGTTTTCATAGGTAGACAGTGATGAAGTGACAAAAAGAGCACGTATCTCTGTATTCATCAAAAAAAAACTTCTAGTAATCAACGTGATGCCCTTGTCCGGGCCAGCTCAAAACTACGTAGTAAAAGCATTGGAAGTATTGCTGCATGCACTTATCTAGTACTATTGCCACGATGTACAATTATTAAATTCGGATATAGCAGCTTCGTTAATACATGTCGTCACAGAAGAGGCCATAGAAAGATACGTTGCGTTTGTCGTGACTTGAAGCCCACGATGTCAATCACCGAAAAAGACGGAACCTAATTTTAGTGTGGAAGCCTTTAGACAACAGGCTTCCTCCGTGAAAATGCGCTATTCTCCCCTCAACGACGCTAAATATATCGATATATATAGATCGGAAAAATGAAAATAAAAAATATAATTCTGTTAAGTTCTCTAGGACGATCGGCGCAATACCCTTTACTACAAATGCGAACATGTTTCTGACTACTTATAATAGTAGTATTAGACATAAATGAAGAAACAATTGTTGTTACTAGAGACATATTGTACAGCCAGTATCATAACTCAAATTATATAATATATTATAATAATTGTCAAATAATCCTTTTTGCTCAACATTGTTACTTTAATTTCATCTTATTTTCACTAGAGGAACTTAATGTAAACAATATTGTAATAAACACATGTATTCGTGTACGGAATCTGTGGGGGAATTAGAAGAAACATCATACTTCAGCGTTCGCCGTCTATCCTGGTGGGAAATCTGGCAAAAACTGAACCATCAGTATACTCAAATATGCACACGTAGCGTTTACCTTGCACAGTCTGAATCGCTTCTGCAAGATCGTTTTGTTCGCTCCTTTTTGTCCTGGCGTCCGTCTCTCCTGAGTGCGTTCGGCGTGGGCAAATATTTGACCAACAGAATGATGATTATATACTCAGATAAAAACGTTTTGTCCAGTACTTTTGTATCCGCCGCCATACGTTTACTTTTCGACCGATTCTAATCGATTTCTTGCTTCCCCTCACCGTCGCTGTCTGATGTCCGGCGACTCATCATCATGGGTACGCATTTCATTTTCTCTTGCTTCATTGTAACGGGCAGCTATACGCTCATAGGCGATTGCACCTTGTTGAGAACTAGAACCGCCAGTCTGTCATCCAGCCATCAAAAACAACATAACCTTATATAAGGGTATAAATAAAATGATCTAACTGGATCATATTATTTGTGGTCTATGGCGTTTCGAGCTATAGAAGCAAATAATAAGTATCTTTAGAGCAAACAGCTATCTTTAGATAGTGGAAGATTGGCAGAATAGTCTGTTTGTCCTTTGAATAGTCATTATTAGGGTGCGGCCTATATTCTGTGCTATTGAATTTTTATCTTACGCTTATGTGTTATTTTTTTAATAATTATACATTACGTTTAACAGACATAAATCTGAAATTCTCTAGTCGTTTGATAGATTTCATATTTATCGAAAGATGCGTCTGCTAGCGCCCTAGGCTACCCGCGCGCACCGCAGCTCAACTTTTGCTTATCGTCATTGCTGCCGTAATTAGTTTGACGCTCTAGGAATCCTAACCATTATCAGCTAAAAGCATATTGTGAACTGAGCACTCTACGCTGTCTCCCTATAGGGCCGATCTGCGCTGCTGGCTGATGCCCCGTTGGCCATATACCAAATGTCCAGATATATTTTCTAAAAGAAAAATATATTTTTTAAATGCTCTGATTTTTATCAGTTTTTTTTTCGAATAATCGTGCCGACTTAGACAAGATCGATCATGGTTGCTATCCGCTTAATTCCGGACGGTCGTTTTTCCACCAACTGATACTGTCAACCAACTGTGATTAAGTTATCCGCTATCATATGCCTTTTGCGTACTCAAAGGTGATACTTTGCCTGGTGCGCCTGCCAACGTGTCCGACGAGAGCTGATATGTTGATAGCTATGGGACGCTGAAAATTTTTTTGCAAAATAGCACCTTGAGTATCGGCCGAATAATGTAGGTCCATATCGACATTGGTAATCGCGTGTTTCTTGTCTGAATTTAAAATTAAGTTTTGCTATAGACCTTCAACAGTTGCTTCTATCGATTTGCGCTAGCGGCTACCTCGTGACATTCCCGTATACATAGGTTTTTCCGTACGTCATTTACATCTACGTCAATTAGTGAGACTCATTGCACGTATTAAAAAAGCAAGGTTTTACGAAGCTCTAGGTAAAAATAGTTTGTGGTCTACTGAAGCGTTTACGAATATAATGTGAGCAGATAATTTTTTTTACTTTCGTCAAGAAAATTTTCGAATTTCGAATTCTGTAATAATTTCCAGTAATAGAAAAATTGTCCAGTCTTTATAGTCCGGATAAAATATATTTTATATAATATTCCGTTTAGCTCACTTACTATCTTCGTTACCCTCAAGCTGTGCGGATGTACGGGTACCTTCACAGTCGATGAGTCATTACACATGCACTTTTTTGTGTTTCTTTTTTTCGGCAAGTATAAGATACGAAAATTTGCAGACTTCGCGGCACAATCGTATGACACTACGTGCCAATAAAAATTTTTAAAAAAAAACTTAATTATTGGCTACGAGCGCCAGCCAGTCGCTTGATGCGCGCAGACTGCTAGCAATGATTACGATACTGCTCGCCGTCATCTTAACAAATGGCCGGAACATAACACAGAAACCAAGCACACATCCACTGCCTCAAGGCTTCTATCCATTAAACTCGCCTCAAACGAAAATTAACAATGATGTAAAGACAAATCGGGATTTTTTCAAATCGGAGTCTTTTCAAGCCCAGTCCCTGTGGGTGCTCTGATACCGGTTCACTAGTTAAAAGCGGATCTGCAGGGATAAACTGCAGCCAATTAGGTTTCGTTTACGAAGAGCTAGTAGCGACACTAGCGGCAGTTCTTCACGCATATAGATCTCCGCGCACGAAGAATATCCGCTGTTTTTGTTGTTTTCGATCTGTTCAAGGTTTCCTTGCGGCCAGTACAATGGCGTCCAATAACGTGACGAGCACAGTTGCGACCCTTCCCCGTATATACTCGCGAATGTTGCCCGTCGTGCAGCAAAGAGGCGCTTCATAATTTTCTCCTGGGCTATTCGTGGATATTTTTATTTGGCACTAGAGTGTAGTATAACTGTGGTGTATAGATGAATGGCATGAAGCTTGATTGGGTGCGTGATTACGCAAAATATTAGATATTTTTTTAACTAAAATTATGTTTAAGGTACATTGGCTTGAGGTATATATATATATATATAATTTAGGCAAGCATAGTTTAAACTTCTATTAGTATACTACGCTAATGGCACAAACACTTCGCTTTACCTACAGAACGTAACTAACTATGGTGAAGTACTCCAATACTGGCCAAAGTTGTCGACATGGCAAAACTTAGTTAGACATTATACATCTTTAGAAAAACAGTCACCATAACGTTTGCCACCGATACGGGTCCGTTGCGACCAGCCGCAAGGCGCTTTCTTTCGCTCGCTAGGAGACTGTCCCCACGAGAGACCCCCGATGCGGGAACAACTCATGAAGGGAGAAGCCCTATTCGTGCTTTTCGTTTCTGAACGATTTTCACCTGTTGACCAAACTGGATGGGCAGAAGGAAACAGTAGGCTTCACGGCCAGCGCTCTTGGCCGCCGCAGCCGTATTGTCCTCTTCGCCCTGTTTAATTTGTTGGCTCAGCAGTCGCTCGTTTAAATTAGAAACCTGTCCCATATGTACTGTAATGAAACAAGGCGGCAATTTTCTTTGTAGAAAATGCATAAGCCTTTCCACTAACGTACAACCACAAGCAACTGGCGCCAATCACCTGCGAAAAATATCAAGTTGGTGAGATAGTAATGGATCAGTCGGTAAGGTCGTCATCTCGTCGTGTTTATTACTCGACCACTTCCATTACATCAGAGCATCTGCTGCAGTGGCCTGGTGTGTAGCCTTCCTGTCTTGTGATGCTGATGCCTGAGCCCGCTAGGTCCGTTGCGATCTTTCTACTTCGTATGCGGACGCCAGAGAAGAACGCCTCAGATTCACTCGGAGGCGCAGGCGAGATATTTATACGAAGCTAATTTTTTCCCTGTTGTTAAAAGTAGCGTCTTTTCCGTAAGTTGTGTGTTGGGTTTTTTTGTTGATGTTTGTTCTTTGTTTTCTCACTGTCGAAAAATCCACTTCGTATATAGATGTATATGTATATAACTGAAGCTTGCGACTTTAGCGGCCGCTGTATTTCATACGAGTCGATGAATGTGTCTAGTCATGCCTAGAAGCGCAACGTTCGCCATCAAGCGACCGACAGTGCTTTTTAATCGTGTTCTCGACGTCACTAGCTGCTATGGCTGACCAGGATAATGATAATCTATCGCCATAATGAGAGCCCGTTGCATACATACACATATACAGGGCTTAAACTGCACGCCTAGTGGCCAACGAGACGAAGAAGCCATAAGAGAACTTGCTGACGGCGCTTAGAGACCACCGTTGTAACTTGTTTGTTGGGAGACGTGTACCCGATAAAACAGAATACCATGTGTGTGTGTGTTGCTACTGTTATTGCGCGGGTAGTAGGCTGCAGTTGTAATTTTCTCAGCGGCGTTCGGTCGGTGCCTTCTCGCGCGGAATTTCGTCCTTCCATTTCGACCGCCTCAGCGGCAGGTACTCAAGCCTTATGAGTTTGATGATAGTTTACGAGCAGAAAACGTATATACGATATGTTAAACAATCTCAGAACTCGATTCGTCTGTTTTTCGTCCGAATCAACGATTGAAGTAGTGTAGAATGATGTAGCGTATGCTCAACCGGTGCGATTCAACTACGAAAATTTTCGACCTTAAAAAGAGCCTTCACAAGAATATGGGTTTTATAGAAATGAGCCTATCTGTGGGCAACAACTAGAAGCGAATTTGTTTTTTTCGATAACAGCTATATAGGTTTTTATTTAATGTGATATGGGACTTCGTCGTTCAACTGTTTGTCTGTTTATTTCGCGTCGATCAGGTTTACCATTGGTGTAGTTACGGATCACTCATTGAGGCTCTACATAGACCGGTGTCTATTCTAAGATCAGCAGGAGGGAATATTTTGATTTTCAACCCACGTTTAATCGTGATGATACGTCAAACTTCATTCATCCATTAGTCGGGAATCTGAACAATGACGTAGCTACAGGTATTCATGAGAGCAGTGACTGCAGTGCATCACAAAAAAGTAAAAACGAGCAAGGTGCCATTTTAATAGAGCGGCGAGACGGACAATTCCTCAGCTTGACGGTCGCCTCCATATTGTCGGACACTTGTTTAGATTTTAACGAGGAAGGGACCGTTGTTTCTCATTCTAGTTTGCGTCTAGCAAGCAATTCTACTGGTACGACCATGCTGTTACTGGGAAGCACCATATTCTGTCCAAAACACCGATAATGTCGCTACAAACGTGTGTGATTGCTAACGTAGGATAATACTCTGCTCCATCTTGCCAATTATTTAAACGGCTATGTTTATTTTATTCATGAACAACGACATAATTATGATTCTGTTCAGGTTCTAAGAATCAACTTATTTCAAATTTCGCCACCGTTACATGGAAGTTTTTTGACGAAGCGCAAAAGGAAACAAAAGGGAAATGGGCAGACGCAGAGGCACGTTAGCGTCATGCTGGTAGGAAACAGTTCGATTAGCTAACTTCTTTGGTATTGTTTATCACCGTCACCTTATCACCGTCGTGATTTAGCCGTAACTAACCCGATTGCGGGTACTGACTACTACTATAGCATTGTTCTATGATTCTTCAGATTGGCAGTTTTGAAAGTGTGTCGAAGCTCATATCCAAACGACGAATTGTCTAGCTTTGCTCGTTCAGGACACCATTTGAAACCAGCTATTAATGGTAATCAATCCCTTTCACAGCAACTGAAGTTCCATCAAACACTGCTTTTTGATTCTGCAGCTACGAAATTGATTATACTGAGATTAGCATCGATGTTCGGAACCCTTGAGATAGATGATTTGTTGGGAAGAGCTTCCTGTTGTCTTCACGCCGGGTCAATTTGTTTTTGATTTCGCTCACTTTTCACCTTTTTCTTCCCGATCCCCCATCTAGTCCGTCTTCCCCATGAAAGAGTACGAGAGCCTATTTAGTCACAGTCACAAGTAGCGAAGTGACAAGCACGTTGCAGGTCACGGCAGACTGGAAAATAAGGAAGGCAATGGTTGCTTTAAAGTGGTACGGGTCTCGATGAGCTGGTGCAAACTAGTGAAGCACGCCAACGGTATAACTGCCTGTCCGGTCAAATAGTCTTCTCCCAGTGAAAAGCTATCTTGATGGCCGGTATTGTTGCGTTCACTGCGATGACGATCCGTAGAATTAAAGCTCTGTTTATGTTATTGTTGTTGTTATCAGATGAGCATCTCCTTTTAGCTAGGCACAATTATCATCTGTTTCGTTACTCAACTCATAGACGTCGTAATTTATCGTAGTCCAGGGCTTTCGGACTCTAAAAATGCTGCCATATAGAATAGTGTTGCTATCACCAGTGCGACCTAATTATTATTAAACCTGGCTCAACTATGAACTGTCCACGGTGAATGTCAGGCTTTTATGTCTGTTAGCCATTTTACCAACGCAATGGGTGCGGTGCGGTGCGATGCGGTCCGTAGGGTGCAATAATGGAATGAGTTTATTGTGAAAATAGCAAAAGCAACAACATCGTCATAACTGACGCGATCAGAAATACGTCCCGTGCCTGCTAAATCGCTACCCGTCGCCGTCGCTGTTACGTCGCCTGACCTACCGTTGTCACAAACCTGATCGGAAACTGCTAGCAAGCGAAGGTAAAGGGCAGGTCAATGCACATAGTAATAATGTGACACTGACCCGAAGTCAGTTACCGCGAGATCTAACAATTCCTGCTATTCTTGATCTCGTTGAAAGGCCGATATAGCGCCAATATCATATACACATATACAGATGGCTGGCTGGGATGGTGAACTACTGTTTAATATGGTATACCTGGACGTAGGCTTTAACACCAGATTTTGACAGATAATGAAGCAATTCAATCAAATTGTATTGATTTTGACAGTGGCATAAAGACCAGCACTGCAATTACGATCAAGAGAAGCCACTACTTGCACGATGACTAACGGCAGCAGACGCACTAATTAAGTATCGAAATGGCCGTGTGCGGACCGGGTGCAATATCTAATAATATATATATATATATATATATATATATATATATCTAATAATAACAAAATGCCAGCTAAATAAATCAGCGTGATACGTCGATCAAGTGCATTACGTGGGGCGCAACGTCTCAGTCGTTTCGGTGACGACGAGGCCAAATGAGATGGCCATCTCACGTGCGACCTTCGACCGATTCTTCTGTAGCCGCCGCCGCCGCTGCTGCTGCAGTAAGTAATCTGCAGAAAAACAAAGAAGTCGTTAAGTATGTGCTTCGCTTTTCGTCCATTTGTGGAAGCACGTAATAAATAGTAATATATTATCAACACATATTAACTGAGCACGAGAAAAAAGCTGGCAGCATTACTTCCACTGCCCGCTTCACTCGTTCATTGCTCACATTTTTTTTCAACATTCAAGATTAACCCGTTTTTGTTAATAGTAATCACGATTCGTTTGATTTGTAGCTCTGTCTCCAAACTTTGCTGTAGTGGTCGAGGCCGATTCTGGGCAAAATACCATTGCCTTGCTCCCGTTGGGGTTTTCCCCATTGATGACTTTCGTGCTTATCTCGCAGCACATATCGATTCGGTAACGTGGCTGATTTGAATCCGAAAACAGGTATGAGGTTATTATCATCCTTGTTATTATCAGTGCGTCGTGATATATTGTAGTAGTCCACCCAAATCATGATAAACATGTGGCGTCTCACAACATCGACATGAGGTATGTAATAATAGAATTACAAAGTACTCGCAAATGCTTCGTTAGAAAGCTGAGATCTTTTGACGCAGAAGATGTGCGTTCGCGACTTCGTTTCGCCACGATCAAAAGCGTTAGTTATACGGCATAAACATATCCATCAATGTTATTAGCAGAAGATCAAAAGCAAGCTGCCAAGTGTATGATACTAATTGTATGCAAAAAAAAAAAAACCACACACGAAGATGAAAGAGCTACTGAGATAGATAGGCTGTATTGATGCTATGATATCTTCTGCTATCTAAGCAAACGCCATCAATCACAAGTCTCTACTATATGATTAGGTGTTTGAAAGATCACATGCTCCACCCTGTCACATCGCTGGCTGATCTGCATTTACGATAACAGTAACAGAGTTTATTGTTATTATAATTATCATCTGGAAACATTACAGCCAGAGGACTGCACTCCACAATGGCTTGCGATATATATATATATATATAGATACATTGCTATATTAAATGAAGTTATTTATAATCATTTTTACCGGATAATGAGGTTAGATTCGTCAATGCGAATAATTACGAAAGTCTTAACAACTGGCCATAAATCATGTATGTCCTTCAACTAAACGCACACAGGAATACTTTTCTAAGTTAAAATTTAAGGAAAAACACAGTTGCCGTCGACATGTTTAAGGGTAGAGAAGACAGTGGTAAATAAAGCAGCAGAACATTAATAATTGATTATGGCTGAAAAAAATAGCTATAGATAATAATTCTCTCCGGCGCAACTGCCAAGCTAGCTACTACAACCGCAGAATGCCACAACGCGCTTTAAGGGTGATACCTAATATATGCCGGAAATCAGTGTCTTCTTAGAGGATGCAACAGCCTAATTCATACAGGGCTCTTTGAAATGCGGCAATGTTATCCACGATTGTGGAGATTGCCACGAAGTGAAGTACGTGACAGTGCGGAACCTACTTTTGGAAGTAAAAAAAGTGCATCGATGATGAAATTAGACAGAATCTAGGCCACGTGAGATAGGAGTTCAATTCCATCGGCCAGTCGAACGTAGCCTGCGGATAGCCGTGATCGTAGGTGCATGTCTTCACTGAGCGCCCTTTCGCTCATTCTTAGACAACAGGGAAGATCTTTTCACGAAACGAATAGCGTCCTAGCATAATAGGCCTAAGAAATCGGAGGAAAGTCTGCAGGGCAGAACGTTATGAATAGAGTGTGTATGGTAACGCCCGGCTACGTTTGCCGAAATGGCTACGCGAGCGTAAATATGCAACTGACCTGACGCGGCTTTTAACCTGATCGCAAACAACTAAGATAACAGGTAAAGGCCTGATGCACAGAAACCGCTCTGTGGCGTGGTAACAAAGATCGGATGCGGGATGGTTCTGCAGAAAAAACAGAGCTCGTTTCCGTTTCTATCGTAGAATCGTTGGAGAAAACTATCGTGAATTGGATATCAATTAAAATCCGTTGATCATATTTTAGCACTACAGCACTAAAGCTTTCATTAAGGGTAGCAATTTTTGCCTTATACCGGGCTATTTGTATCATCGCATGAGCTCTTCGGACTTTTGTAGGATTCACGTTCTGATCTGGAGTATTTTAGCGAGGCAGCAATTCGTTGAATGCATCTTCGAGTGCCGCAGAGTCCTCACGGACAAATTACAGACATACATTAGAATACATGGATTTAATGTATGCGATATGTAACTGGTTGCCGTCGTAAGCGTATTTACCAAGCTAGTACTCATTTGCACCAAATAAATAATTAGCAAAATATGGGGCGACATAATTCTCCAGGTGGCTGTGGCAGAACTGCCATTACAATGTCCCTATAAAAGTCATCCAGAGAGTGGCCATCGAAGCGATTACTCAGGCGTAAGTACGGCATCGTGCTAACGTCGCCGGCACTTTCGACAACAGTGATGAAACAAAACGACATTGCGTCTACTGTACCTCCAATGGCTTCGCAGCCCACCGCTAAAGTTCCTGTCAAAATGAAAGATTGTGGTCGAATAGTCCCTATGCAGGAATGTCTATGTATCACTGTAGACAATTTAGGCGTCTGATGTGACATGGGAAACAAGCGACTGCCCACGTGTGTTAGGACATTGTATATAAAAGCATATGCGCTTCTTTGCCGAATACGTGCTCGATATATATGAAATATATGAGAAGTGCCGATCGCATAGACGAGTAATGTAATAGGCACTTCGAACCCCGTGATCCGACTTCATGCTTTAGTGGCGAAAACTCCCATTTAGGAAAGTGTTCAAAATAGACATGCTTACTTTCTAACACGACCATAATGGCGTGTCAATTCTTATTAAAAACATGTCATATTCGTTTGAATACGCAAAGACGCTGATGGCGTTACTGATTAGCCTGACAGACTACAATACATTAATTACTCTACCATCTGCTCGAGCTGCTCTTTAGTATCAATTTTACTATTCCGACTATTAATTTTTGCGATACGACATCTTATATAGAAATGACAGTTTTTTAAAAGCAATTAAAAGTAAGTAGACTTAGTATATCATTGTAGGGATGTCGAGATCACTCCGCATTCAGCACCTAGTAGAAAGGTCCTCTAATTGTAGCGGCAGATAAAGCTGATTAAAGAATAATAATACCAATAGGTATACTTTCATGGCGCTAAATGAATATCATTTGTTTGCGGAAGCGTGCCTTATCGACTAACAATAAATTAATAAAATTTCTTGTTAGCCCTGAACCAAGTCACGATTCCGAAAACTATTGGAATTGAGCAACCAATTTACCTGAATGGCAATCAGGACAGAAGTTCGCAAATTGCCGAAAGAACCTGCACTTGCAGTTAAAAGTTCCGTTGTTGGGGTATTGACTGGCTTGCATGTCAACTCCAGCCTACCTTAACGATAGGCGTAGACGCAGCCGCTTACCGTACATCGAGTTCTACCGGATTGAATCCTTGAAGCAGCACTTGAAAACTCGTTTTCGATATGCTGAGGCTTGGCTCACCTTGTTTGTCGAACGTCATCCCACTAGTGTTACGCACAAAACCATCCACCCCTGAAGACCTATTAATGAGTAGCATATTTACGAAGCGAAAAAGCAATGAAAGGAAAAAATGACTGAATTTTGACACACATATAAAAAAATGTCGAAATGCTTCAGAAAGACAACAAGTTAGGTGGAATTATTTACTGCCTGTGCATGGTCGCTCGGGTCATAGGCATGGAAACACCGATCATAAAGCTCAACGGCCGATCAACGGCCACAGGCAACGTATTTAGCACGTTAAAAGTTAACAGTTATCTTTCCCTTCCTTAGAAGACCCTTCCAAACGAACCGTGTTGCCTGTTGTGCCATCGTTAGTTGTAGCACTCTCGGCACCTGAAAAGTCTGCTTACACTAAATCAACGATCATATGCGATTTGACAACGCCTTGTTACTTTTACAATGCTTCCCTTTCTGCCTGATCCGCTTGTCGTCTCTGGTGTCGGGGTACTGACCCATGTCGCCGCGTGCACCGCTACGACAGATCGGACTCGTACAGCGGGCCATCGTTGAATATCGCCACTTCGAAAACCCACCTTGTCCAGCACACGAAGGGGGCCTGTGTTTTCTGCGGAACGGATTTGACAGCATTTTTAGGGATGCTGCCTTACCATCCATCTCCATGTTTTAGTCGATTTTGGTCGTCTGCTCGTTGCGTAAACAAACCTATATCTCCTGGCCATGTTCTAAGTGCCAGCAGCCTTACTTAATCGCACTAGTCGATGGTAACTTCAAAGTAATGCGAAGCGTTATTCTATCAGTTGCACCCGCACCGATCGCCGAAGAAGCCGAACTCGTAACAATGGCAAAAAAAAATGTTTTTTTTTTTAACTGGAAAGCACGCCACAGCACCTACAAAACCAATACAACGTTGGCAATTTTCTAGAAAGCCTAAAACGAGAAGAACGTAATAGAGACATGGAAAATGATTGGTACGAGCATAATGATAGTTGGGGACTGCATTCGAACCAACATGGCCAATTCGAATAAAAATGAATCTATAATATAATCTATGGAATTAAGATTGTCCAGCAGTCATTTTTTTTGCATTTCGTAAGCCGATTTCCATTTGCCCTAAAGTCTTCCTGATGCATGTGCATCTTTCATCATGATTGATGCGGCATTTAGATAAGTTTTCGCACCGTTCGAAACACGATGCATAATCGCTGCAGCTTGGGATATCGAAATGATTCCATTAGACCAGCGAGATTCAGTCATGTCCACTGGCATCACAGGTACAGACGACTGTTTAAGCACCATTAGGTCACTAGGGGCATCGGCGGGAAACCTTCTGAAATGACATGACAGTTGATAGATTTGAGAAATACAACAGGTAAACGAGATGATTTTGGGTGCTTTGTTTCCGACTCATTTGCTGAAGCTTGTGAAGATGCTGCATCCGCGTTACACATACACATAAACATAGGCCCTTCGAGGAATTCGTCGAAACGAAGTAGAAGCATTAGTGGACATCTACGGTTCGAACGAACTGGCCTCTTATGCCAAACTACAACTATGAAGCACTCTCGTAACCGGGGCATGTTTGCCGTTGGCACAATCAACAATCGATCCCCAGCAGCAGCGACGGCCATAATTTGTGACTTTCGTTGCGTCTCGAAAATGTTCCGAGACGAACTATTTTGAGACCTATGGCATTTGACGAAATCGTCTTGTGAATCGTATACAACCCGCTGATGCTTTGACACGGAGGTCTCTGCATCGCCGGCCGTAGCATATCCATATCGTTGTAGGATATAGGACATTTATTTTCAAACTGAACGTAGACGTTTTACATCAGCTGCATGCTTATTTCGTATTTTATTGAGATTCAATTTGGACTCAAAGCTTAGAGTCACCGTTGTCTGAACAGTCAGCTTAGCGGGGACACTTAGTGATAGATGAATATTATTCCATGCTCCAGCATGTGGAAGCCAGCAAACTTGAGTTCTGTTCCTGCTTTAGGATGATTCCTGCCCGTATGTGGAGCACTGACGGAACGGTTGTTCTTCATTACTGCGAGATCGCCACTCTCTCATTTCATAACAAGAACGCTCAGAGAAGATAGTGTGTATGATTGTGTCGTAAATGCGTCTTTCACCGTTTCAGGCGGCGGATTCGGCCGCGCACACTACAGCCGTCGCAGATTCCGCCGCCAATGCTGGGCAATCTTAGGCTATTTGTCGACGTTATCAAGCTGTTACCGCTGGAAATGTAAGGTCTTGTGTGTCCCTGTACTTCATTGGGTATGTATTAATTCCAGACCAGCCTTAGCACATACGAAAACCGCAAACTGCCCCTCTCTTTGTCGGTCGTAAGGCTCGATAGCCGGCCCTGCGCCGTGCTACCTGTGTGATGTCACCTAATCTAACCGTTATCACTGAGTAACTCAACATGCGAGAGGCTAATGCTGAAGGCGTACTGCAAGATCAGAGGCAGTATGGAAGGCACCTTTGACACTAGCACACCGACCCTAGACCTACAGTATACTCTATGTCAATATTTGTATGCAAAAGAAAATATAAATTGTAGGTATACGTTTTTAAAAGGAAGCTCGACTCCAGTACTTGGTGTTGGTGGCGAATTCATCCCAACATGATCACGAAATTACGGAGAAGGTGACTACATTGGTAGCCCGTTACGTAACGAGGGCAACAGCAAGGATTCCAAAGCCCCCGACCTAAACAAAAGATGATGCGAAAGTGAATTCATAACGGTGAACAATGAAAGGCGCGGCCCAATCAGCACAGCCTAAAGAGTAGGCAGAACAACCATTGTCCACCGCCAAAAGATACGTTTTATAAGATCCCATTGAAAAAGCAACGAAGCGCTCCCGAGCATACTGGAAGATGGTTCCGTGCGAATAACAGCGCGGCCGCCAAAGAAATGTCTAAACATTGTAAACAAGGCTGTGAGGATATTTGCTGATCAAACCTTGATCCTTAAGGGAGACTGACTCTTAACGGTTGTCCTCAGCGAAGATCTATCAGCGAAAAACGTTCGCAGCCGCAAGTAACGCCCACAGCCGGAAGATTTGTGACTCTATTATTAGTTCGAGTTTTACATTCATCAGTCTCTTGGCTCCCAGCACGAAACCAACTGTGTCTATGCCCGGATTTGAACCCAGAGCACAACGTAGCCTTAAAATTAGCTCACAAAGCTATTACTCAGTTAACCTGGAATTCGCGAGATATCCCAGATACCTAAGTATTTTACCAATTATAGGGGAACACGGGCTTGATACAGCTGTTAGACTGCTGACGATGCAGACCACGCCTGTAGCTTTTCATTGCAAATAAGCCGGCATCATCTCTTACAAAAGCAAAAAAAATGGCCTAAATAAAATAAGGCCTGACATTTCAAATGGATTCAAAGTCTATACACATCGTATCGCATCGTGGCTGACGTCTTTTAGCTGATATGCTGTTTTTTTTTGTCGAACATCCCAAAAGATTTCTTCTAGTGACCTCAGCTTACAACGGGTTCCTCCGCAAATATGGAGCCATAAGATAGCTGACATAGATTCTAGCTTTTATAGAACTAAGGCCATTGCTGGAAGAATTTGAATCGTTACGTCTTCACACATTTTGACGGTTATGGATTTCATCATGTCATACCCGTCACTAGCGGCTTCACAAGCGTCGGTCGGCGTTCCTTATGCGTGGCAACGTTGCGGGGTCGCACAAACAAGACACCTAGCAACAACTTACCTGCAAGTTCCACTTCTGAGCAGGTTCGCAATCTAAATCATTATTTGATAATTTCTGTTAATAATATCTTTTATAATATAATCGACAGATATTTAAGAATGATGCATGACAAAGTGTTGTGCCACGAACCGAATAACGAGAGGAGCGTTAATTAACAATTCGATACGGACCATTGCAATATCGCCTACGATTGCATGTAGTCGACCATGAGAGTATCAATGATCGCAAAAAGAAACATGGTAATGAGGAAAACTAATAATAATCTGATAACGAGTTATCTAAAATGTTGCGATGGCCAGTAATTTATTCAAAGTCAAACAATTTCTGCTGAACTACGTTGTCCGCATGGTATATCTATCTATTTATTCCAGCCTGTGAAATGTCCATAGATCTTTTTCAGAATACATGACGATATCGTACGCTCCTTCCAAATGATCTATAACATCTTGATTATACGGCTGTGTTCAGAGTATAAATGTCATCTGGCCAGCTACGCTCTGTCCTGCACCTGTATCTGCAGGGTAATTTTACTAGCTTCGTAAAACTTTGTGACGAGATGTTGTCTAGAACTGACTAAGTACGTAGCAGTATTTCCTGCTTGTTTTTTAATCTTACTTGAAAATGTTACGTTACATATGTCTGTTGTTGATACAGTTAATGCTGTTGTTAAATAAACTTATTAAACAGGTTTCCGCGGGTCGTCCCTGACCGTAGCTTATAATATGCTCTTTTTTTGCTTGACAAAATCCCATTTAGCCTCGCCAGCTGAAAATGCACGAGGCCCTAAGCCATCAGTGGGAAGAAACTAAACGTTTAATTCTGCTTCACCGTAGCGTTTATCAGGACTTGAGCGATGTTTCCAACAACTAACAACCGCTCGACTGCAACGCTCCCGGCGCTGATGCGCCATCAGCGTCATCACTACAGAGAACACTTACGCGGTCTAAGTGCTCGGTCGGCAAACAACAGCCTTTGCAAGCAGAACCAACCGACCCAGAGGAAAGCAAGTGGTAGAAAGCGAGCGGTGATTGGCAAGAAAAACTAAAAGCGGCAAGACAAAAAGAAATAAAAGCAAAACATTGAAATCACCAAAGTAACCTTATAGCAGAATGTGGTCGAAAACGTTTCGTCGTTACTATATGCCAGCGGCGGCTAACAGTGCTTCTTCGATCTTTGCTTTCTCAAGTGTCTGTCAATGTATAGCTCGTAATAGCTTTACGTTGTATGCGTGCACAATTTCAGGACACACAAAGAGCCAAAACTAATGCGTCAATAATGGAACTAAGTAAACGAATAGAAGGGAGTACGTACGTGCGACCGAGGTTAACATAACGGTCGGTCATCCACCTGCGCCTGCATTCTGTCAAGGCATATTTATATATGACAATGTCCAGCTAGAGACAAAACGCGATTTTTTGCCGCGGTTAAGCCTGGTCACCAAGTGGGTTACTCTCGATAGACTATGTGTCGCAATTCGATTACGTACTACTTCGCGTATCCACAATGGCCGTCGCAATAAAATATTGCCAACGGTAATTGTCACGCAGGCTTTTAAACGAAACTAACTAAAAAGATAGGCCGTGATTATTCCGGTATTTTATGGTATAGCTCACCAGAAGGATAAACGACCTAGTGAAAATATTCAACCATGTGGTATTCTGACGACAGGACAAGCTCCGATAGTTCGCAGTTGTTTCGGGGGATATTTTTCATAAAGCATAACATCTGTATGAGCCGACACTTTCGGGTGTATTTTTTGCTACTGTTGACCGAACCCGCGTTACGCACTAGGACAATCTCACTCCGTATTTTATAGTTTACAAACATAATTCTTAAGGTCAACTGAATGATGATAATAAGGACACGTCAAACCTCTTGTCAGAGCGATAAGTCTGATCCCAGACGATTAGGATATTGTGTTATGTCCATCCATTTGACCTGACACTTTCAGAGATATTTCAGGAAGTTAGGGCAAATGCTCTTTTTGGACAGCCGTGCAGTGAGGTTCCAAATATTATTGCAAGCTTGTATATCTCAAGTGGCTGCGCTGTATTGAGAAGCAAAGAAAGAAAAAGAAGCCATGATGCGAAGGGCAACACGGTTACAGAACACGTATTTAAATGTAAAACATGTTAAGACTAGAAAGGGGTAGAGCGCTCGAATAAAGAATTAAGATGATTTCCCTTGATTTAATATAACATCTTGTAGCTACTGATCTTTATAGTCAGGCAAGCATTGAACAACAGCGTTGCCCTAATGAAATAGTGAAGACCCAAAGACCACACAGAAAAAAAACACTCGAATTTAATCAACGAAGTCCTCGGCTCACTCCAGTATCGAGTTATATATTATACATAGCGTACTATCTAGAAAAAAAAATCATACGAATATTGTATCATTCGCTGAACAATTTCCACCAACGTTCGATGGAGTTTAAGTCAAACGATGTTCAACTCTGGCCAGTTATCAAACACTACTCTGCGTGTAGCACGTTGACACTTGGACGCACGAGGAGGATCCGTAGTTGGAATATTAGCAATAATGAGACACGCTCGGAGTTGTAGTAACGTTGTTGTTTTCTTGCTTTTCCAACGCTAAACGTCATTGGCTGTTTGTGCTCAATACCAAGGGCATCCGTTTGTATATCTCCACGTGCAAACTTGACGGATAGACATCAACTTCGACGAAGTCGACTCGTAACATTCACGCAGGCGGCGCGTCATATCCGTGGTAACGGCCAATTTACAAAAGTACGAGCGAAACTTTTGCGTAACTGCCGATCGTTCGGTCCGCATATCTAGTTCGTGAAATAAGGATAGGCTACTGCGGCCAACCTTGTTGTGCGGCCGCCATTGTGATCCCGGTAGTCATATACCGTGCCGATGTAAAATAATCATATAAAGAAGATTAGTATGCTACTCACGTGGACTGAAACCGTACGAGGCGCAGACAACGAGCTTTGGCTAGGAAGTTTTGTCGAGTTTACTCCATTTGTGCAATACAACAGACTTCCTGCAAAGGCTGATTTCGTTCGAAACTACTTAATAACGCCGCAAGCTTCACTTCCGCCGCGAAGTCGGCGAACGGATACGCCTGTGTGGCCACCGGACTAGCGGCTATTTAATGAAACACACAATTTCCTAGAATTAAAAACCTTTCTTTGAATATCATGTCTTCGTTTCCTATCTATTACAAGTCCGCTTTTCAAGTTCTCTTTTTGCTACATGATATTTTAGGACTAACTTAAGTTAAGAAGACTTCTTTTTCTATCCACATAGTATAATTGCTTTTTAATTAAAGTCGTCCTCATTCACCACCGGTGACCTGGCGTAGTCTAATGAGTTTGCTCTGGTTTTCATCCATTGGCAAGCTTCCATTTTACCAGAAACATTTTTAACTACCACGAACACGCGCTGAACGTAAACGTATTCATTTAAGTGGGCCACCCTATATAAACGAGTAATCAAGTGTTTTCTCGGTATCGAGTAGAGGAAAATATCTTTCATGTTTCGTCCATGTTCTCCGGATTCTTCTTCATGAACGGATCGCAACACTGACCCGCGAAGAGGCGCAGGATACGATATACTTCCTGGAAAGCGTCACTTTTTTCAATACTTATGAGTTAGATAATATCATTTGGAAAAGGCGAGGGATGTACTGCTGCAACCTGGCTGATTCCCACCTGACTGGCTCGTAGTTAGAAACCTAAAGTGTAAATACATAATAGTAGGCTTGGCAGCTAAACAGGTATATATGCATGTATATACGAAAAATGTGTGTGCATCCACCAGGATGATGACAGGCAAACTAATTTAACGTTGATCTGTCTGGATTCCAGTTGGGACGTATGTTTCTGAGTCATGTACTCCGTGACATTTCCAATAGGGTAGAGAGGAGACTCTGCACGTTCTCTATTTCATACGTGCGTTAATTACGCTCATGGAAGGCGCATCAATTCTGGATCAAACTTAGCGCTCTGCCATCACCGATCTCATGTTATCGGCATGACTTACAATCACTGACTTGTAAGCATCCAACTCTGCTTAGTATCTGTTCTGCGTTCAGTGCGAGCTTTCAGCTTCGTCCCAGCTCGCTTGCGGATATACCTATCCTCTATTTATTTTTAATTGATCTCTAGTAAGAGATGATCGCTCGTTATTGATCACACATTATTTACGTACAGCCGACGCGATTCGTTAAACAATCCGTATCACGACGCAATTACCGGAGGTGGCCGCAGATTTCTACTGTTTAGAGGAGCCTACACGAGTATATATCTGCTTATTTCTCGATTGGCTTATAGGACGCAGTGGCATAATAATATAGCCCACAGACGCGCTGAGGCCGACGTCGGCTCAGTGCATTACTGTCCACTTTAGCCAGGCGTTCTATTGTAAATTCAAGTCATTGTTGATGTGCTCTACAGAATTCGACAGGGTCGAGTTACAAGCATTAGTGGAGGACGGACAGCACAGCGAGCGCATCGTGTCCAAAAAGTAGGTCATCCCCACCGGCTAGCCCCTTAAGATCCCTTCGAGCTTAGCCCGGATGCCTGATATAGACCCCTTGTGCTCCTCACATTATTAAATTTGACCCCGTCTTCCCTGTCGCCGAGTTCCCGGTCACGACTAACGTTCGTAAAACGTTACTCGTAATTCTAGCAGTGCCGCAGCCGCAGCCGCAGCCGCAACTGACTGGTTGAAAATCCTGACCAGTATACGCACGTAGCCTACCCATCACAAGTCCTTTTCCCTGGGGATTTCGGAGAGTTCCTCGGCCTAGCATGTTCCACTCAGGCCACCCCGCGCTAAACCGTCCTGTGACCCACGAACAGCAGGTCAGGCGTGGAGCGCAACCCAGTTTTGGGTAGAGCACTGTAACAACCAATCGGTTTTGATACGAACGCGTTGGCGCGTAGCCTTTAGCACGGGCAAGCAGTAACGATACCAGCACCGTCGGCGTCAGACAGCCTAAGCTTAGCGGGGACTCATGATAATTGGGGTGGTCCTCCTTGAATATCGGACGTACGCGCGGACAGTGCTCATGTCAGTGTTGCAATCGCAGCTATTGGCGTGTTTGTCGGTTCGCAGGACGTACTGCCTGCTTCCGATCACGGAGGTCAGAGCTTGATTGCGTTGGCAACGAGTTGCTCAGGTCAACCGTCTGCGCACTCCGTCATTAAAAAAAGAACCGAAATAAAGCAGGGGGCGTACATGCTTCCGTTAGACTGATGATCTAATAGTGTATCAGACGACCAGATCGATCACGCCTAGATTTATATATCCTATTTCTTATGATGTATTTGTTAAGTAAGTACGACCTGTTTCATGTCAATGATATAATAGAATGAGTCAAGGCTGACTTATTTGTTCGAAATAACCATGGGATCTTTTTCATATCGCTTGCCAATAACGACATAGTGAATATTGGCGGTATAGCCCTCGATTTCTAATACGCCACACCTGTTTGAATTGACTTGGACACGCTAAGAAGCTATGTAAAATGAAACATTTAATTCATCCTTATTCCATCACCTTCGGCAATTATCGTCTGTAGCAATGCACGTGGATATAGCTGATATACCTATCGCAAGCCGCGTTCGCGCCGCACCGACATAGAATCGCTGAAACGATTTATTACATTCTAACTTGAATGGACCGGACCGATCAGCTGGCTGGCTTCCGCGTTTGTTTAGGGGCTATCGTCTTTGACCAGGTCTTGTAGTAGAATGGCCTTGATCTTTCATAGTCATTCATTTGTAGTGGCGTTCTTTCGTCTTTCCTTTCTCACAGTGAAAGCCCTGGGAGGTCCTCGGCCTAGTAGCAGCCTGTCAATGAGGCTAGTATGCTTCTGCCCACTTACTCTAATGCAACTGACGAAAAGTAATAGCCGGTAAATTTAGGTATCTCTGCAACTGGGCTGCAGTTTTATTTAATTTTACCTGTAGAGAATTGTATAGTGCTTGTTGCCTAAACGATTTCAGCAATGTTTACGTTCGTCTACGTTAAGTTAGGACCAAGTAATACGTTTAAGAAATAGGGTCGGTCGTTAGTCTGTTATTCCTTCATGCTTTTGTAGTTCATTGTGTGTTGCTTTTCATTCTTCATGTCGAAGCCACCGCATAGCACCTCTTTCCCGCACACGGTGGGGTCACACGGGAATGACCGGAACTGAAGCCGTCCACCAGGCGTCTCTTGCGGATAGCTATATTGCACCCAACATTTTCCAAGACAAAGATTACATTCACGGGTCATTTCGTTGCCTCGACAGTGCCGGCTCTCTTTTAAACAGCGGGCGGGATCGCAGTAACGAAAATTGCCTTCTTCAAATTCCCGTAGCCTATGTTAGGTTCAATTAGGAACGAGAAAAAATATTCATTTAACCATGATGAAGGTTTTTATTCTTGACTGACATTACCTATTCGCATGACGAAAGGTAGCCTTTCTAACTTTTCCGGATAGAATATACTTCAGGAAACATCTACATTGTGATCCGTGTATCTTTTGAGATGCAGATATTACTCGACCTATGCATCGCTCGTGACAAACTACACTTAAGTTTTTAAGGCTTACCTTTGAACCATATTAAATATTTTTGTACACACTCTAGCGTCCTTATTTTTTTCTTGGCGTACTCGTCTCTTTTCCAATTTTTCAGTCTTAGTGCGGGTATAACAGAGGATCTTCGTTTGATTAAATCTGGTTAATCGCTCACAGGCGATTCCGTCTGCAGGCTCGCTTTTTCGAGATGGATATTCAAACAGTCCATTGGCTATCCCGATGAGCAAGACGATACTAGCTAGGATAATAAACCTTTTGATTTGCGGCCGAAAAGTCGACTCTGCCGACATCACAATTTAAGCTTTGTTTTCTCTTTGCTAAAACTTCTACTTGGGCGCCTTTGCAAACATCACGTTACCACTGGAACTCGGTTCACCTATTTGTTGTTGTAGAAACAAAGGTTTGTTTGATGTTCGCTAGTGGAAAGACATGTAGCATTGTGCAAATAAAAGTATAGTTACGGGACAGCTGGCCAATGTGCTACTTGTTTTCGAAAGGATCACTAGAATCGGCATCCGAGACTTGTGGATTTTGAACCCTCGAAATCAGTGGGGCTTGCATTTATCTACGGTATGTGAAAACCACAACTAGTACGTTACTTTATCATTTTGCATGATGTACCGTTTGCACTTCTTGCTAGGTGAGTCACGCGATGCGATGACCGACCATGTGCACGAGTAGGTCATGCGTGCTAAGGCCAAATCAAAAAAGCCACCCCGATGCACGTGGAAACTTATTGCGGGACACTCAAAACGTTTTCGGTCCTCCACTATCAACGATGAGTGGATCATCTACCAATTCTAAATAACGCAATCTTTCATAGCCTTATAGATGATGAATTTTTGAAGATAGAAATTCTTCAAATGATGCTTAACGTCGTAAAAGAACGAAAATTAAATTAGTCTTCATCTTTTGCCTAAGATATGTTGTCGCAAGTTATTAGGTACTAGGTACGGCCATGTCAACATGGACACATAAAATAGCTGGACGGAGGCATAACGATGAGACAAGGTCCCTACACGCTACCGATCTCGTCTACCAGTTTCGTGGTCAAATACAGTGCAGCGAGCGACTACAAAGTGATATCGGCCTACTTATAATACGCGTAAAAAATACATAACGATATAATTAGTAGAAATTGGCGCTATTTCTATTGGTCATTGTCCTCGTCTTTACCATTTTCGACAGCCTTGACTACGGAACACAGTTCCCTCGAAAGCATCGGTGGTGTATATTGTTATCATTATTACAAGAGCTTCTGTAGACTCTGCTCTGATTCTGCTGAGCAGCGGCGATCGGCGCTCAGTATCCGTGCAATAATACAACTACCTTCATATAAACGAAAGCTCGTATATAAAGGCTAGCCGGTGTCTATTTGATTGTTACTCTCGTCCGGAGAGATCGGGCGCGCGTCTGTCTTCATTGTTATTGGCATCAGCTACAACAGTTCCTGCTATTGCTGCTAATTAATAAACTTAAACGAATTCTGATCGTTGATTTGAATTAACGAAAATAAAATCATGACCCTCACCAATAATGGCCATTTCGTCGGTCATATAGCATCAGACACAATAAATGGGTCGATTCCTGGTAAGGTGGCCTAATTTTTGTTTCAAATGCAGAACGCCTACCGCGTTATGGCTTCGTTCCTCAGAGTCGTGCGCGTGAAACAGAATAACCGAGCAGTAAACTGGCCAGCAAAGCATAACAAATTCAGGTAGAATAGTACGGACGAAAATGACAGACGCTCTTTGATTTAGTTCATGACCTAATAGCAACTAACCTAACTGTGATTATTGCAAATTTTGCATGAATTCAAAATAGGGCTAGGGTTAGATAAACTTTTGCGAAAGGCAAGCCCGCTTTTCATGTGTTACCATTTCAAAAGACCGTACAGAGCACTTCGTAAGAAACACATGCATATATAAACATATTGGACGCAAACTCCTAATTAATATAATTAATAATGTCGTTCGTTGAACGCTCATAAACAAGTTATACATACTTCATTCACTCCGGTAAATATGGGTTATTTTCGAGAGGCACAGCGAAATATCTGTATCAGTAAAAAAAACTCTATATGAAGAAGACATGCAGATTAACTAGTTGTGATCATCGAAGCGTGTTTCTCAAAATACAAACATTTGCCACCGAAAATTCTTGGCCATTTTTCACACTGGGAATCGTATAATTAAGAGCGTCCTTGCAGTCCTGGATTTATACTATCGCTTCATTACAGAATGCCGAAAGCAGTCATGCAATAGATCTTCAGCACAATTAATAACACTGCTAGGGCAAAGCTCATCACAATAAACAAACTGATAGACTTTTGGTGCCGCCAATCAACTTAACGCACTCCCATCACCAGACCGTAGAGTTGAAAGTACGGTACATTCGCCAAGATTAAATTCGGCAAAGGTGCTCGTCCTTTCATTTCCTATTTGTTTCAGTTTAAACTCTCAGCAATTTAGGTGTCCTGTTGCCAGAGCCATTCATATGGCGCTCGTAAGGGTTGCGACAAATGGTAAACGTACGATTCGTTGAATTCATTACATTTTTATACACGAGCATTTGCTACCTACGCCAATGAAACGGTTTCGCTATGGCTAGTCTTGGATTGGCCGATTGCCCGTCTTGGTCAGGGCATAATCGTAGAAGTTGAGCTGAAATCAATTGTAGGACCGCAGCATTCAATGTTGACGTTTTGCAGCTATAGAACGCCGTCGTACAGCTGGCGTTTGCCACCGCGTCATAGTGCGGGGTCTATAGTACCCGAGAGAAGCCAGAACGCTTTTGTTAATTGGCAACGATGACGATACCATTCACAACAGCTATAACAGAAACAGTTTGCCAATTCAGCCACAAATTATCACTTCCCTGACTATACGATGTGAAGTATGGTGCTGAAAAACGGGCAAGCGAGCCCGCCCTCGCCTGTCCTTTCGTTCCGCAGGGGCACAAGCTGAACTCGAGACCCTTATGACCCAATAAGTAGAGCCGGCCAGCTGACTAGGCAATTGACGCCGCACTAATGTCTGAGTGCGTGCTCTCGAGTGTTACAAAAAAATAACAGACGCTTGCCGCGAAAGCTTTTCTTGTTGTCGTCGTCGTCGCTGCCGATAACGTGATCAGTATGACCGGGCAGCGGTAGAGCTGGCACTGCGCTACCTTTGCATCAGCCCTCTGATCTGAAATTAAGGGAGATGATTCGGAACAAGACCAAAGCAGTAATGAATCGCCAAGGCCCATCCATATTGCCTCTGTACGTTTTTTTTTTTTACTCGAGCACAAGCCGCAACTACTATTTAACGATAATAAATTTAAACATTCATTTATTGATCTATGTCGATAAACGAGAACTGAGTGGGTGAGGGGCGGGCAAACGAAGTGACATGGCCATATAGAACGAAGCAGCTAATCGAGACACTTGTATCACTGCTAGGCAATGCCGAAAAATGTGGGGTCTAATTTACGAACATTAAGATTTTCACACCCAAGTCGTACCGTACCGCAAACAACGCCCAAAACCGACAACGTCTAAATAATAAGATAATGCCAGTACTTTCGGCGCCATGGTGATTATCGCCCACGGCGACACTATATCGCCATGTTGTGCAACGAATCCTGACGGTGTTCGACACATGGGTGACTGCCATTTGTAGAAAACTGCGCATATGTGTACATAACGAAAACGACACGAACAGAGAAAGCATAGCGGGGTGCATTACCAAATACTGATCCTCTGACGCACATATAATCAGGCAGACCAGTACGTTCTGAATGAAATTTAAATTTGATCATAGTATAATTATAAATATATACAATGCCTTTCCGATTACTACACAAAATTGATTTTTTCTGCTTAAGGCATAGCCATTACTACATTATGGGTTCAAGGTCAAAAAGGTGCATGCGCACATAGACTTCGCAAGAGCATACTTCGCATAAGCTTCGCAAGAGAAGCGAACTTTCTTTCTGCCTTTGTTTATCGACATGCCATACGCTACCAATTTTTAATGGGCATCATGTGTCTTATGGCCTACAGAAACGACTTGCGACCTAATAGGAAATTCCGAATTTAACATGTCTTAGTTTCATATTGTGTCCCATAATAAACGTTTGTTTAAATGTTTGAAGGCCCATAATGGCACCAATGGAGGTCTTTTCACCCTATAACGATACTCGTAGATTCACTGTATTTGTGCAAGTTACGTTGACTTGTACCGTGCCACATACATTTACCGGTACGATTTCAATCATCATGTAATCAACCTTTAAAATAGGACTGCATTGCGAAGGGCAGTGTGAATGTGGCAACGATACTGATTTATAGCAGAAGCGTTCCGTTAATCCTTTGGATAACTATACACTTTGTCCTGCTTTAGTTTTATGTACAACTCATCACGAACGACAAATGGACATACAGACATGATGGCCAAACTCGAAAATATCGATAACTGCGATGGCGGAGCGGCAAAGGAAATCAATCTTGCCCACCTATTTCTGCCTGGTATTGTTTCTGCCGTTGTTGCTCTCATTCGTTTCTATTATTGCTACTTTATCCATCAGTTTCGTCCTATACCTTTGATGGATGGAACGTCTAGCCATGGCGCGCCGATCGCGGCGACTATGGGTGCGGAACCAGATACGTTGCCTGGCTCGGATCTACTGTTATATTATACACGCACACGTATACGTGTAGTTTTTTAAAACAGGAAACCTCGATTTTGATGAACCATGGTCGTTTAAGCGAAGCTTGATCAGATTATTGCTTATGTCCGTACTAGTAGAAAGTGCAAACAAGCTTCTATATTGTGTAGAACAGATAGACATATCGATGAAGCTACCTAGCGCGACGCACTGCTCCTGCCTATCAAATTATGCCGGTAGCCATTTCTAAAGCATCTGCCGCATAAGTGCCATTGAGTCCCGTCCATCGTAGTCAAATGTGGGTAAACGTACAGAACGAACGCGTGTATTTATCCTAGTTGATTAACTGTTCCAGTATGGTGACTTCTTCGAAAAGAAGTCACTTTTTGAAGAAAAAACCTGGTGCCTTTGCGTTTCGTTATCGTCCTTAGATTGAGTTATACATAACTGTTATGTATAATATTCGACCATGTATGTATTTTGACGCGTCAAATAAAGCCCGCAGGGTACAAAGCACCTACGAGTCCCAAAAACCAAGTGGATTAAGAGCGAAGCGTGGTGACATGTGTCAGCTGAGGGTAAGACTTTGATAACGAAGTCTGTCGCTTTGGCAAGGCGTATGCGTATGCGTATGTGTACTGTGATATAATATTAGATAAAGGTTGTAGCATTTTAAATTGGCAGATTTTCATTTCGTTGTCATTTGTTTATAAAGTACGGCATATTTATTTCAGGCTATTGTGGTGGATGATGGTATGTGTTTTGGGTGGAAGTTATTGCATGGAACCGTAACTCCTATCTGTAGGATATCATGTTTAGATCAATGCAAAGCAGTGTTCATAGGACTATGTTAAATCGGTACAGATAATCATAGAAATAGAAAATACAGCGGCAAGTTTCATCAATCGCAGGCATCAGACGGTGACACTCCCTAGAACCATTGTTCTTCATTCGTACTGATTGCAACCTACCTATTTAGCTAAATCCGGAGCGCCAGAAACTGAAATGTTACAGATGCAAAGCAGATAGAAGCTGACTCTGACCACAAACTTCCTACAATTAAAAATTGTAGAAAGTTGCTAATGTCAACTGCTCGTGACATGTTTCGTATAACGAACCTTCGAAACTGGATCGTCCCTGGTTCCCTAGTGTATATTTGTTGCTCGCCTGAGGCCATCAAACAATAGAGCAATCAAACTTTTCATTGCATCGGGTTAGTGTTGTGTGGACGTCCTCTGCCTCATTACTTACTATTGCCGTCCTTATTGTTTACCCGAACTGACTGTATTTCACACTAAGCGACATCAATCGTCAGGGGTCCGGCAATACCTCTCGTTCATAATGCAACGCTATCCCTATAGTCCCAACATGGCTACTGTTCTGAGTTAGATTTCTTTCTCTGCCGACTTCGTTTCCAAGATTGTAGCTAGACTGCTACGCAGGTGATTGCGTTTACAATAGCGCTGAAATGCTAACATTCTCAGTTAACCGTATTGTCATAGGCCAAGCCCCTTCTTCCCTTCGCTGAAAGTGACCGCAAACGCGGTAAATGTCAAAATTTGTCCTTCGAAACAAAACGAAAAAAAGAAACAACGAAAACTAGGCAAGATTATCCTTTGTGCGGCAATTTTTCCTTCTTTGGGAAACGTTGTCTGTACACCGCGAAAAGCGATAATATAGGGCGGAATGAGGAAATCACCGTCATATTAAAAGACAAGGAAAAAAAGTCTAGTGGAAGTGAAATGGCATTGAGCTGCCCGTGTACTAGATATTCTAGGAGAAACTAGTAGATGACGTGGAATATTGGACTATAAGCAGAAGGGGATGGCAGGATGATCTTGTGGGAGCAGTATGATAGAGCTTTTCAGAAGGGGAAAAACATGATGCTATATGTTCGCATCGTTAAAGGTTGCTCTGGCAATTTGCAATAGAAACCAAATGAAGGTTAAGTGAGAATAATGCAGATGTTGTTGAGTGGAGAAACTTTAAACAGATACACAAATGGCAGAGAAGCATGCTGTCGAGCGTTTGCGAAACATCACTTAATATAAAAATGTTCAATGGAAGGCCTAGCGAAATGTCTAAATGCGACCCTGTAGCCTAGATCGACCCACGATAGCGTCCAGCGTCAGATGCATGAGTGGTAAAGCGATATGGCATCAGTGACGTAACTTAGGGAATTCATCAATCGCTAAAGACGGAGCCGAAGGGCACATATTTAAAGCACTCGAATTATTGCTAAGCAAAATTTATTTCTACCCTCTCGTAGTCTACAAATGTAAAGGGCTGTTGACGGGAATACGAAAGCTCAATCGCGGAAGTTATTGATACAATTAAGAGAGCTGCGCAATCAAATGTGTTGTAAATTGTCTGTAATAGATTACGCTTACGTGGATTAAATGTTGCGAACATTTTTTTCGGAAATTATAAAACTAACAGACATCCTCTCCCTCAACTGTAAAAAACCTGGCAAACGAAGTCCGTTTGCAGTGAAGATGATCAACGACATCGAAGCTACTCCACAAGTGACGGATTTTGAAAGCGGGTTCCACTAAATAAGCGAATAGATCGCGGCCAGTTCAGCCAACAGATCGCTGGGCTGTGCGTTGTGACCCACTTTGGGTTGAGGACAGATACCGCCACCGCCAACGCCAACGCCAACGCCAACACTGTAGGTTACAGACGACTATGGAAACCCAGCTGATGCGAGCCTTTAATTCCGGTGTAACGGCTAAGCTTTTAGGGACAACGGTCCATCCTACGGAATAATGTGCCGTTATCTACATTGGTGTGCAGTTTTTAATTAAAAAAGTTTAATTTTCTACAGTGTTAGTATACCGTTCGTGCAGGGTATGTTCTGATAGTAATCTAGCTCTTGATTCTGTGATGGCATTATCCATATACTGAGCATAAGGTGAAAGAAGGCAATTGTAGAAAGATTGCATAAGGTGATATTTAAAAGCTCCTATGTCTGATTTATTCACTTAACGAAATAGGTTTGTTGCAGGACGACAAAGAAAGTCTTCGCTATCGGATAAGACTAAGTTACCATTATCCGCGGTAGAATCTTCTAACGTTCTATGAATATATACAGCTTTGCGGCTTCGATAACTGCCATCAGTGAACGAGAGGATTGTGGTGCCAGCCACCAAATCAGTGAAACCATTTCGTAGCCCTTACCCTGTTTAAGGAGAGTGCTAAAGCCTAAAATGGCAAACACGCGGGATATAAATCAATGCCTTACACAGCTGTACTATGTTTCTAAAAGAGGTGCGGTCCACAACGGTTCATATATTCTGACAAAGTGCAATAGTGTTATTTCTGAACCCATTTTTTACTCTGTTTTGCAATCGGACGGTTTGCACATGAAATTTCGGTAACTTTTTTCTTCGTAACCTGTTTCATTGTAAGTGGCCCCCCGTTTGCTAGAACATCTATCTCACGCTTAACGTAGCAATGCGTCGATCCAGCATGACCGCTAACCCATGTCCAACAGTCCAGTATCACAGATAAACGCATTTTTGTTTCACTGACAGTGCCGTTTACATGTAGGACCCAAGGAACAATATATTAGAGACCTTTAGTATTGTAGATCCTTAAGTGACAGGCGCCAGTTTAAGCCGCGCGGACGGTAAGTGTCTCAAAGCGGCCAAAATGTTAGCCTATGCATTTTCATTCAGCTGAACTTAAATAACAAAAAGTTTTTCAAGTGATGGATTCATAAGTAGATGTAATAGAAATTTAGTTTCACATGGCAACTAATAACACATTATCTGTAGCGGCAGAAGTTAGTTATGGTGCATTTCTAAAAGAACAGATCATTGGATATTGTTATACTTCCCTTTAGCGGTAGGAATACCAATATTCTAGCCAAGACAATGTGGCATACTATCTCCTCAGGCCTGTTGAGGCCTTATATCTACCAGCTTACGGTCTTGATTAAAGGAAAAACAGCCGCACACTTAGCCAGCCAAGATTCACGATAACTCGCAGAAACTTTGGGCGTATTTGCGCGCACAATAACACACAAAGGGCACATTCACATAGCTGATTTCGTAATCTAACATATTTCTTAAAATAACTAGCGTAGCTTACTTTTTTTCATTGGTACATCAGCACATACGACTGCACAAAAACACGTTTTATTTTTAGATACGTTAATTTTAATAACGGTATATATATGAGCATATCGACTATCCCAATAATTGCTTCTTAGAGTAATTTAACGGCACAATAGTGGAAAGGATACTCAAGAAAGCCTCAAAAGCCTCAAGAGATAGGCAGAATACGTACTACTTTCAGTCCAGCCTGATCATTTCGCACTCGATCTAGGGCAAGATGCTTTCACGGTGTCAGTACCTCCATGTCAGCCAATCTGTCGGATTGGTCAAGGTACAGGTGTATTCTAAAAGTGGTTCTTCCGGAGATACTTGCCTGACGCGGATTCCATATCAGAATCAAATCATCTAGTATATCCGGTTGATCTGTTTGTTCTATTCCGCATCTTCCCAAATCGTATCGAATCTTCACCTCGATTGCTCTCGTTTTTTCTGTTTAGTTCTCGCCTTCACCAACCACTGTCTACGGCCATTTTTATCTGGATGAACCGCGATGCAAAATCATATAGTACACCGCACTTCTTACACTGTGATTTCGTTTGATGCGAAGAAAGACAGAGCTAAATGGGCGAAAATCACAAAGAAGATTGATTTCGCTTTATGATATCTGACCATCGATGTCGATCACGTTTGGGAGACGCCATTCGGCGATGGATATGGCATAGATTTAATCGGAACATCGTGCGACCTTTCATTGTCTGCTGCTCTACGTAGAATTAACCTGCTCGGCGTGCGGCGCATAGACATCTATGAGAGATACTCATATATAAATGATTTTCCTTCATCTCTACCTACATCACACTGTATGGTGCATTACGGCGTGTTGTACGAGGCCGGTAGAAGCGTGTTCTTATATCAATGAATAAACGTGAATAAACTACGCAAAACAAAGTAGAGTGAGAAGGCTGCATCTCACCCTGCCACCGGTCATTGTGGTCAATTGGTGTCGCCACCGTAGCTTTCGTAATCTTATTTTTCGGTTTGTTTCCGTTGACTATTTTTCGTTATCAGTTCGCTACTCGTGCCCAATGCTGTAGCTTTCGTTGTTGTTAGTACTACTTTTGCTAATGCTAATATTGTGGTTGCTAGTTCATTTTTTCCCACTATTTATAAATCAGCAAATGGCCGAACTCCTCATATTTACATTATTGTAGTAGCGTTGCCTTCGCAGTCATCAGTGCCGCTATAAACAATCGTGCTCATGAAGGTCTGAGGCACGGTCCCCGCCTACAGTTTTCAATGTGGGAACGCAGGTGACAGTGGGCATCGTTCGACGTTCGGTTTTGTCGTCACGCAGCTCTGGGCGCTGACGAACCCTAACTCTCGCGACACCGGATCAATTCCTCCAATGAGGCGCGGTGTAATAAACCGAAAAGCGTCGGAAAAGCCGTCGAGACTGCTGGATTCAAGCTGCGACGAACGAACGAACGAGACGACAATCAATTGTAGCTTCGTCAAAGCTCCGCAGGTCAGAGCAAACGTCAACGTAATCTACCTCGTTGTTGTCGTCATCGCTGCGGCCAGTTCGAAACGGAGCGTTGTACACTGATGCAGTAGATTTATTTTATTCGATGCTTTCACCACGATACCGCACCCTGTGATCTGCGTCACCCTTATGCTGCGGAGACGCACCGTAGATAGAATAGTCTGGGTAGTAAAGAAGTTGACCAAATTATTTTTTTTTTATCTACGTTGATCGGAGAAGTTGTGTTACAGCGAAGTAACTATGTAACTAGTCTGTAGATTATTCCCACTGGTAATCGTTAGAAATGTGTGCGTTTAGATCAAACTGCGCGATTCCAGGCTGTTCAGAAGTAATGTTCAATAGAAAGCTTTCTAAGCCGAGCGTCCGCTAGGTAACAACTTCTTTCGAGTCTAAATATATTTTTTGTCGTGGATCAGTTACCGGGCTTAAATCGCAAGAGGACATGTGTCCTATAACTGAATCCCACTGTTGTGCGTATTTGAGGCTGCGACATGTGCCACTATACATGGTCAAATATAATAGAAATTTGCTGGAAGGCACCACTGAACTAATTCATTTTGTTCCTCCTGTGGACTCCTAAGCGGAGCGTCCTTAGTGTTTAAGCAAGGACATGATAGGCAACAACTGTCGCCGCAAATTGGACATCTCCTTATAGCTACAGCCATACGTTGAACTTCAGGGAGAAAAAACAGAGCGTATTTCCGGCATTTTTCGGTGCACGTTTGTCTTCGTACGGTAATCTCATCGTTGTTGGCTTGACAATCGTTCCAGGTAGCTTCAAGCGTCAAATTGGCTACTGACCTTCCAAGGCTGCGACTACGCCAGCGACGATCATAGTAGAATATCATGCTAAATGTATTAGATTTATTTACTCATTTATTTTCCATAAAAAAAGTAGCACTTAAGGAGCGGTTAGATATGCAGTGCTTAGAAGCATAGACACGTGTGTATTGGCTGAAAGAATATCAGCACGCGGCGAAGCAAAACAGAGAGACCCGTTCAAACGCACATTCTACTTATTAATTTAATTAACTGAACTTGAACGTCAGTTGCAGTTAAAGCGACCTTCTTGAAAATCGATACCACTCCGTTTCAACGGCCCCAAAGCCTGCAGCAGGCCCACGCTTCACGATACCGAACAGCCCGACTTTCCTCGGATAACGCGTTTGGACTTGTTGCAGCCTTTGGGATTGACGGAAGGGATAAGACGTATGGCGTATGCTTTTTACTTTATGCTTCTGCGAACATTACAGTTGTATTCTGGACAAAGAAAACAAATATGGCATGTGTTCTTCGGCTTATTTTATCTCTAGTACGTAATGTTTCGTAAGGCCCAGCTTATCTTCGGTTATTATTATTTTTTTTTACTGTTTCTGACTTCTCGGTGAATTCAGATCGACGTTCTAATAATAACACGTACAAATCGCTGAACAGTAAATTGATAGTATTTGTTGTTAGATCTTGTTGTACATCACTTTAGTCACTGGCCGGCAAATCCGTCCTGGTCTAGCCGGTATACACATACGATTTGTCCTTGCTTTATAATCACTTATGTGCTTCGTCCAATGATCCTTCCAGCTGTTTGTAGCCTGAAGCAATTAGGGCTGGAGTCCTAAGTGGTGCCTGGGCGTGGTCAGGATGTGTAGTTTTTGACGACAACAAAACAGAAACTGCGAGCTCACAGGGAAATTCACCTATGAACCTACTTTTGCCCTCAGCGCACTATCGATGCATGAGAAACACAAACACGGACAAAGTAGACGAAGAAAACTTAATAGACCGGTTTCACAGGACAAGTACTACTACCATAATATATATATTAGAATTGTGAAAACGGGTAGTACATTTTTAGTAAATATAGATATAGTTAACGCGCGTCTTATGCGCTACCTTCAGACAGATTCTGAAAATGTGTCCGTACCTAGGAACGTGCCAATAGAATGAATATATACAATAACTGATCGATGATGGGACGTCATTTATTAACGAAATCGCAAGGCAGCCTTGTTCGTTCTAAGCCTAACGTCATCGCATCCAGACCTAGAAACTGCGCCACTGTGATTTATTTAGCTGCGCAAAACAGCATTTACGCAGACGGGCGAAACACTTAACGATCCGATGTGGTATCATCCGCTCTTCATGAGCGATTCTGTTTCGCGTAGGGGGAAAACATCGATCTCGAGAAATGATTGTTCAGGAATGTATCGATCGACTCCTTGCGTTCAGATTGGCAACAGTGAATGATGATACCACGCACGTATAGGTATCTGTAAATTGTGTTTGCTTCCAAAAAACATCTACATGATTCTAAACATTTGTAACAGCGTCATAAAATGAATTTATTAACGACTCTGACCTAAGCTAGTAGTAACTCGCCTTATCGAACGTCGCCGAATCGTTACTGTGTCTCTCTCTCTTTTGAGAGCTGGCGTAGCGAACCACCTAACATGTTTCTAATACGAGGTAATATTGATTGTGCCTCGATAAAAACGTAACATTCACTCAATCAGCAGACTCACTAAAAGGTGTGTTTGGGCCACTGGTCATATCAACCGTAGCGCATTTTCTGTGTTTGATTTTATTACATAAAAAAATATTTTAATCAATTATCGCTCCCGGTAGATTCTTTTTTTGGTATCTTAGTCAAGTCTAGTATTAGGTCTTGAATAACTAGTCAATAACCCTGCAACTCTTCTGGGTCAATGAAATACACCGGTTATGTTAAGCTTTCGTAATTGATGGCATCCGCAAAATAGAAGGACAAATCGTTCAGATTACTTTCAAGTTTAGTAGCAAGCCATAAACCGAGAAAAGATAATGTCGCTTCTGTCCCAGACCCAATTTTAGTATAGCATCCCTGCTTTCAAGGCTGCCACCGTGATGACCTTGTACGCTATAGACAATAGGTAATTTTCAATATAGGTCATGATAACACAGTCTATATATATGTGTGCACACGGAACTTTATTTACATTACCTTGATAGCTCAGCGTTGACAACGGCCTGGCAAAGAGGCAACTTTGCTTAGAACGAAAAGCTATTACAAATGAAGGCCTGCTCCTTCGATGTGAACGGCTGGCCGTACGATTCGAAGGCCCTCTCCCGGCGGTTAAGCACGCTTTACGATGCTTCTTTGGCAACTGTTCTTAGAGTGCACCTATCGCTCGGAAGCCTTTTCGCCAAACTTAGATTTTTGCCCAACAGATCTAAATTAGTTAGACAAATGCTACTGAATCTGTGAGAACTCATTTCTTATCCGCTCAAATAAGTCGCAATTTGAAGCTAAACATGCCTTTCCTAGGTAGAAGGTAGAAAGTTCATATAGATTTGTATATAGACATATGCGCATCAGGATGTGTCAGAGGATGTTTATACTGTCAGTCAATTATGTATTGACTGATATCACTTAATTAATTGCAATAATCTGTTTTTCTAGGCGTTCGATAGAGCTTCGTGACATCGCGGACATCATTTTCAATAGGGCGGAACATCTATAGGCATATCTTGATGAGCATTTTTCAAGCAATTTTGGTTTGGACAAAAAGGTTTCGAATCAATAGACTTCTCTCTGCGGATACCTTTGAGATGTCTGTTGAACTTTTCGAATGAATAGTTCACCGTTCCCAGAAATGTCCTGGCAGAAACGGCAGTAATTTTAAACATTTGCGATAGAAAGGAAAGTTACACATTTATGTACGATCGTTTGAAATTCTAATGTTTCAAACTGTGATGAGCGAGATGCCTACTACATATATCTATATATAATTAAAACACCTGTTCGGCCATTTACTATCAAAGGAAACCATCGGAATTAAAGAGATAAACGAAAGAGGTCTATTCAAATTTAACCGCTCCTGTTACTGAAACCTAATGTTCGCCTACCCGATCAGTTCAACAAAACTCATATTCAGTCATTTCTTGTAGAGAAATACGAACATAACATGCTGCCTTCTACGTCTATGTATCGAAGGTAATAGAAAAATAGAGGTTTCATAAGATGTAATATAGTAATGTAGCTTTATCGTTATCCTAATATATTTTCGGTTAACCTTATGTTCCGCACCACTTAGGTTGCCATTCGAGTGGTAATTATATCATAGATCTCTAGCAATGAATTCGCTAAAGTAGACATAGATGGCGGCTGTGCTAGAAACTAGAAAATGTGAAATAACTGATGAATTTAGCTACCTGCGCAGTACGTCTAGTATCATAGAACAGCATGGCAAATACATCTAACGTGCATATCCTTAAGCGCCATCTGGTGCTAAACTATCCATTGTTGACAGTGAGGACGCATGGTTAAGATCGAGCAGACGCAATTCGAAATAGTTCCGCCATTATCAAAAACAGCTGTCGACACGAACAATTGCAGTTACTTCTGCCTCTGTTATTGCAGCTGTCGGTCTCGATGTACTGCGTAATCGTGTTAGGTCGTGAGGGGACTCGGTACAGAGTAGGTTTACTTTCGTCGCCGACGAACAAAAGCCATCTGGGAAGCTGCTATGCCGCTTCTCTGGCATTCGTGCGATAGTATATTTCCAGCTATACCGTTTAATCGTTCAGTCTACCAGTTGACAGTGGACTAGTAATGGTCGTTGTATCATCTTTCCACCGCTGCTGGCCATGATGCATGGTTTGCTTTATTGCTAACCAATATTTCATCGCTAAGGGTATCACTGTTGTTTTTGGCATGGCTGTTGATCGTTCGCGTCCCCCTCCTCCGTGTAGCCTCTCGCCCTCAGTTGATTAGAAATTTCGGGATCTTTACGTATCGGCTAGCAGAACTATATATGCATATATGGAAAAAGCTAGAAACGATAAAGGATCATTGAGCAGCGTTGCTGGACAGAATGCCATTTCGTCGACTTCCTTCCATAGCTTGGGTGTATGCAGCGTGTTTGGGAGCGAAGGGAAGCTGCCCGTCAGCGTCGTTGACGCGCCGTACCTTCCCTAATTGAACAAACAGAGGGAAAGCGTTTGAGAAAAACTGCATAGTTAAAAACTCACTCGGCAGCCTCTTGTGCATCAGATGCTTAATCGGCATCGGTACATTATCGTCAACAACAATAACAGTGAACGTACGTGGCGTCATCACCATTATCGGTGTGTTATTGCCGAAACATCAGCTTACAAACCTGACGATTCAAATCAACCAACCACAATAGAACAAAGGAAAGAAACATTACCAGTGATGAGTAATAATGCTTTCTTGTAGTGAAACATAAGCAGGTTTACTACTCCAACACAGCTTTTAGGCATTTTCAGACTGCACCGAACGATGAGTGTCTAGGTTTCGTAAAACGTAATTACTGATCTGTCTGGCCAGATTTACCTTACATAAGGTAAAAATTGTCTAGGTGGACCTGACGTTTATGGGGCGGCGATGTCCAGCAGTAGATGTCAACTGTGCTTTTTTGTTGACTTTGACAATGGACAATCGTACGAGACACAGCACAATTATCATGGACCATGCATAGGCATCATGCGAGCCTTTTCTACGTTACTTGTAAAAAACGTCTACGCATTGTGCAGACTGGGGTGTCCCCATGCCCATGACGAAACCAGTGGGCCAAACCCGCATTGTCATCTCCGATCTGTCATACATCGTCGTCACTTGGCATTTGGACACAACTGCTGTTAATGCCGAAAGAGGTAAAAAGTTGACGGAGAAGACCAGCAGCTGCCACAACAACAGCAACTATTTACTTATTACGTGCTTTGTTGCTGTATTCCTATGGTAGTATTGGCCAATGGACTAAGTTTTGCGCTGTTTGTCTGTGCATCCAGCAATTTGTCGGGCTTTCCTTTTCGCTGTCACGTTTCAAGGGCACGCACGAATCGTCGTCATTATGGACGATCGTAAAAATTGGAAGCTTCTAGTGTTCCGACATACCAGAACAACATGACATTCAGTGGACGAATGAAATATTCTATTACATTTATGGAAAATAAAAATCTGCCAGAAGTATATCGGGCCACCCTATCTGCACCAACGGACTTGATTTGCGTTTCTGTCATGCGCATGATGTCTAATCCTATGTCCCTTCAGTTACGTGAACACTTACCTTCATTGAATTAGAACAGTGTTTTACTGACGAATTCATTAGTGGCGTAACAGGTTCGTTTGCGGATACGCGGTGGCTTCAGACACAAATGGATCAACGTACGAACAAATCCTCCATTGTGTGAGGTTATTCCTGCGCACAGCAAGAAAGGAACCCATGCCCAGAAAAACAAAGGCAGAAGATGCTTCTAGCGCGCACGCTCGATGACATATTAATATAGTTAAGCGCTTCGCATCTGTTGCTATGAGTTCCTCTGGCTCGCGCAACGCTGACGCATCCCTAATGCTTACCAGTAACCCGTGCTCTTGCATATGTATGTGTGTGCGTATGCATGTACGTTTCTGTCAGCTTGCTCAGTTGGCAAGGCAAAAGGAGGCGAAAACGAACTACTTCAAACATAAATCGATTGATTGACCGGCGCCAGACCGCACAGGCTTCGAACGGTCATTTCGATGACGACAGTAACAATCGACTGCCCTACTTTATATCTATCCTTTGTTTCGTTCTAGCTTTATTGCGCTATTTATTCGGTTCCTTATTATTATGGTACGCTAAAACGATTATGACGCGTTGCTTCTATTGACCGCGTTACGGCAGCAGTGCAACTAAATCGAAAGTACAAATTCATACTTCGGAAAAAAGACCAAAATAATATATGGAATGAATATTGCCAGACAGAGGTACCCTGACGAAAGATCGGATCTATGTAGATTTGCATAAACAAAGAGAAAGTGGGAGAACGGCCACAAACATGTTACCGAAGCGATTGCGAGCGAGACAAGCAGAAACCGCAAACTCGGCATTCGGTGTTGTTTCTAGACACCTCAAGACCAAGCGATGGGCACAACTGTGCACTCGCGAAAGTACGCGGGTGCCGACGGGTACAGGAGCAAAGCTGAATTGCCATTACGTAAATTACGCCTAATTCGTAATAGAAAGAGCCGAAAAGGCTCTTTTTCTTTCTTTCTTTTTTTTTTTTAAATTACAACGAGAATAGAAAATTCAGTTTGTAGTCAATGTGACGGTTGACATTTAAGCACCGAAAACAGTAAAATCTAAGTTGACAAGGCGTTTGCTAAAATAGTCAATTTTCATCCAATAGGAAGGTATATGAGATATCCTAGGGTACAATATTAACAAGATTAAAAAAAGGTTTTTAATATTGATATTGTTTATGAGTTGGCTGTTTTGGCATCTCATACGTTGATATTTTGCTTCGGTCTGACAAAGTCAGAGTTGTGTATATTTTCGAATAGGATTTCTCGTGTCAACTATTACGATGACAAAACATTTGATCGTTCCCGTTGAACCACCGAAGACTTCTGTAAATCGGACTGCCCAAATAAGGAGGAAACTGCTTTTCAGCCACGCTGACCAAATAGAATCACTGACTGGTATTGTTATCGTATAGCAGCAGCACGGTCTGTATCGAGAGCAGAGCGGTACTGGATTGACGACGACAAATATTTCAACCAATGCGTTTTGTGCGCAAAGCGAAGAGTGCGACCTTTGGCTTCTTTCGGAAATTATATTGTACATCGTCAATCACAGTCGTTTGTCGCTTTGGACGATCCTTTTCGTTTGTAAACTTGCCTTCTAGTAGATGAGCCCCTAGACAAGGCTCCATAACCGTGGTCCATCAGAACATAATGAGCTGTACAAGAGAGTACAGTGGTAACGGATTTGCAAGTATTCCAAAAGGTAACTCATCCAGTTAGTTTTATCTGCGGAGTGCCAACTCGAGTAGAGAGAATCAGCCCTATCAGAACTATCAAGCTTCGTTAGTGCATAATATAGAGTAGGGGTGTACATGTGAAATAGTATGAGGTGTTCTCAGTGATCTATTATCTATCTATCTCAGTGATGTTGACGAAAAATGACTGATCATATACTCTAGATTTTGCTCCGATTGTGTTCTATAAGCATTGCAACAACTTTTACGTTGCTTTCACCCGATCGGCTAGTCTATGCAAAGCTCTGAAACATACAGAGCCTATTGTGTACACTTGAGAAATTATCTCGATCCCGACGTAGCTTCAGATTTGTTATACGAATAATATATAGTAAATTCATGCTTTTCTTAGTTTAGATCTCATTGCTGGTCTGTAAGGAACAACAAGCAAGAGATAAACTCGAACTGAGCGAATGTTAGCTCTACGTCTGGGACTGGCACTAAGGGTTGTCTCAAAAATCCTAGACTGATTGAACCGGACGGCTGGCCGAATACAAATCCGTTATAAGCGGTAGAGGAATAAGGTTAAACGACATTATCTTTTCTGTATAGGCTAATTATCCTGGCACTACAAGGTAAAAGCTACAGGTCAGCGAAGGCTGTCACGCGCCGACATAAGTGGTAATATCAAATTTTGCAGATATTATAATACACCTTCCGTAGCGTACGTCAACAGCGTTTGAATGAATCTACACAATTTGTGCGCCCGGAAGTACAACGTAACTTTCAGGAAAGGGCAAAACCAAATGTTTGTATCAGCGGATTATCTGCAGCCATCCGTTTAATTCGAGACCGAACGTGCCGTGCACCCAGAATATAAAAGAGGGTAGGCCAACGTTTAAAGATCTTTAATCTCTTTTAAGGCTAGGCTTTATAGGGACTAGATATCTTGTTTTATCGCTCGTTCTTTTCTTGTAATCTATAGTTCAATGTTCAATTTTGCTCATCTTCATTGGCTTAATGAGTTCTTTATATTAAATTCAAAATCAGTTCGAAATCAGTGGAATGGTGACGCATGAAAAGTTTCCATTTTTTACAGCTCACGCTAGGCGATCACGACTAAGTCGTACATTGTAAATACGATATTCTCTGTTTTGAGTAGTGAGAGAATGTACGCTGAGTACTATTTGTAGTGCGTACTCAGAACGTGTACGCCTGCGTACGGCGTTGCACCGGATTCGATACCATCTATTGATCCCGTAGGATACTACCGCAGGATTTAGTAACTTGAATGTATGGCTGAACCAGTCAATCGACGAAGCAAGCGTTTTTCTGTCGAAGCGCGGAGTTAAAAAATTTAACTTCAGGACATGTGATGGTTTTGAAATTAAGTAAGCTTTTTCTAATAAACAACAGTTGTTCTCCTGCAGGCAACATCTACCGTTCAATTGCTCCTTTTCTATCTAGCATTACTGGCGGCAAAATAATTTCCCGAACATACGCGAATCATATCAGGTTTTGCAGATATAAATCTGCAACCAGGTAAACATGCTTTGGACGAGATGTATTATGTTCCTGTACTAACAACCCTTTATCTCCTCTTTCGAGAGCCAATCATAACGGAACGCCCAATGAAACCGTTGCTTTTTTGGTATATGACGGTGTTGTTTAACTACTTGAGCCAATGGTAATGAGTAATCGTAGTCCATCATCAAACAATAGACGAAACAGACTTGAGAAGGAGCAATAACCGCGTCAAGGAGCTAGACAAGGATGTACGTAGGCCACAAATCATCAGCCATTTGTTACTTTAGACGGTCGTCGTCGGTCACCGTTTATTCAAATGGAATACTCGGACATTCAAAAGTCGCTTTGGCAGCAAAATCAATAATCAAAAAAAGAACCGTCTGTTCCTGTTACTTTTTTTTCTCGGTAAAACCAAAAAATAGATATCGATCCAGCAAACCGCCACTGTTAATTCTACTCGGCTAATTGTTATTGCTGCAAAAGCTTGTTAGTCAGTTGCTGTCAATGGCAGCCTGGAAATTTTGCTGATATACACACACAGGCGCCGCTTGTGTTTGGACGGAAAAACATTCATAGATGTGATCAAACTATTATGGACTTATCTAATCTATTGGACTAATCTCATTGTAGACCTAGGCTATCCGCGCCAATTTACCTATACGCTAGTTGCATATAATGACAAGCAGAGATTTTTTTAATTCGTTAGTAGCGCGATGCTCTGCAGTATCTGAAAAACCAGCAAAGCGAAATTATACTTGTTATCATATCGATGATACATATGCAGGACTCTATTCTATCTATCTTATACGCAAACAGGAGCATATTCATTTTTAATAAAATTGTCGCACTAATAGCAAACAATAAATATCAGGTTTATTTTTGAATTTTTAGGATCGCACGGAGCTACTTACCATGGTATCTACCTTGGCGAAATTGGTGATGGCAGCATACATAAAGTTTCCGGAAAAGTCTACCTGTCCAATAAAAACGAGCTTCATTTAGTCGACTTCAACTACGACGGAGCTGGTCCTGACGCCTTCTTTATGATCGTCAAAGAGGGCAATCCCAGCGCGGAGGGAATCAAACTTGCCGATGAGAACGGATCGTACGTTATCAATGCAGCATTCGCTTGCCCCACATTGGTTACTTTTCCGCCACACCCTATCGTTCCAACACGATTAGTTACAAAGTAAAAGCGTAATAATATAAATGGTGTAATTCTGCCCAGGTACAGGCTCTCTTAACCAGCAATTCAACTGTCAGATACAGATCATGCAAACGGAACAGACAATTTATTTCACGTAATCGATTTTGCTTAGATGCGACTCAGATGGCTATTTTAGAATATTCGATACTTTTAATGTGAACATGGAACTATTGCAGGACCGCAAAGTTAAAGGGTTATCGCAGCGCGAACTTGTACCTGCCACTGGGACCGCACGACATCCGTGATGTGAAGTTCTTCTATGTGTTCTGTATCAAGGCCAATCAACTGTTCGGAGCGGTACCCATAACAAATCCACTAGTTCCTTCCGAGCAAAAAATTAGCGATGGAATTCAAGGAGCTCATGGCGTTAGCACTGGAGTAATTACCCTTAAAGATTCCCGTACTATGATCATTAAGGATTTCAGCTATGATGGAGCCGCTCCCGGTACGACCACTCAATAGGCATATCGAGCTGCACAACCTATTCAGCCAGTAATAAAATTTCTCTTGATTAAAGGTCTAAACATTTTACGTAAATACAAATATTATAGGTCCCGAATTTGGAACCATGTAGGCCGTTTTTGAGAAGCTCGGATTTAATGCTCGTGCCAGCTAGCAATAGGAAACAAGTACGCTGAGCTCCAAATCGATAGTTCTATCATTTCACTTCGATTTCCAATATCTACTATCTTGGGCTGTCAAAAAAGTATTGACTATTTTTTTTTTAACTAAATGGATCCAAATTTACATATCTCAGTATGAGACACGTCGGGCCGATGCTGGTGTCATTGGAAAGCAATCGTAGATGCACTAAAATTGTCGGGATGCCTTTATTCAGAGTCGGACTGCGTTGAAAATGAGTGAAGTTTCAGTTCCGCAGAACCCCGCTATATTCTACAATTTTATTACGATAAAGTCACGGGCCCATAAAAAATGTATACTGTCTATGGTTAAAATGCTCTATCAGAAGAAGAAACGGCTTAAAAATGGTACAGCCGCTTTCGTTCTCGAAAGTTCGATGTGACGAATTCCTTTCATGGTGGTCGATCAATTACGGAAAAAGTTGATGAAATTATCGTGAAGATCGAGCAAGACCAACACGTGAACAGCCATCATAGCAAACAGCTGTAAACGATTTGAAGAAAACTAGCTACGAAAAAGTTCCAATGTTTAGATACTACACAAGTTGACGGAAAGGAATTTACCTGATCGTATTAGAAACTTAACAGAAAGTCAACAAACTCAAGTCATTTCTAAAGCGGTTGATTACGGGTGATAAAAAGTAAATCACATACGCTGCGCTAAAGCGTTGGCCGACGCCAAAGAACATAACGCTTTGTATTTGGTGGGACTAGAAATTGTGCGTTGCAGCCTGCTGCTGCTGCTGCTGCTGTCTGGCCAGATGATTGGCTTGTTAGCAACTGATAAGATTACAACAAGGCATTGAAAAAGCCATCGACCAGAACTGGAGAACAGAAAAAGCGTTTCTCTGCAGGGGCGATGGCGGACCACGTATGCCTTCAGCTACCCGACAAAATTTGACAAAAGTTGGATGGAAGATTCTACCGTCAGACTACCATCGTTCCACATAGAGTTATTACAAATAGTGTTAGTTTAGTTTCATAAAGAAATACAGTAATTGCTTACGAATCTTCGTCCAGGAACCAGCGAACCTATACAGCGATGTAGATTATGGTTTTACCATGCAAATGGTACAAGTTCATAGATCAAAAATGGCCCATAGTTACTATGCTAATCCTATTTTAGAACATTAAAAAAATCTGCTTCAATTTGGCCTCGAGAACGGTCAATACTTTTTCGGCAACCCAATATGTCAGATTGTACCACACAGAATAATTGTTTAGTAAGAAAGAAGTGAAATTTGTAATGAAAATTTTCATGCAGTTATAAAATCATTAGTTTATGCTTTTTCCTTAAATATCACCTTATTTAACTTTGTCGAACTTGCTCTTCCGCAGACGCTTTCTTCACTGTTGGCCAAGGCAATCCGTCCACCGATGGCGAGAAGCTGCCCAACGAAAGAGGCAGCATCGTCAAACTTCCCCGGTACCAACGGCAGACCATTATGCTAACGCTTCCGCAGGATAAATCCTGGGCAGATTATGACTATCTGTCCGTATTCTGCCATCGTGCGCGACAGGACTTTGCGCATGTGCGTATCCCCCGAGACCAATTAACCATTCCGGTTGCGCGTGGATCAGGTGCGTACCGGAGAGCGGCGGCCTCTGCGGCGATAACAGTAGCGGCGGTTGCGTTCGCCTTGTTCAGAAACACCAATTGTAACTAAGGGCAGAATTAGGACAAGACGAAAACTGTCCAAGGACAAACGCAGGCTTCGGACACAAACAAAATCCTCTTCTTAGAAAGCCCGTTAGAACCTTTTTAGCTTCATATCTCCTTAATTATTGTTGCTTAACTCGGTGTCTTATCCTACTTATCCTAACAATTGGATGAAATAAAGGTTGTCGGCGAAAAATTCGACGTAGACGAAGCTAAAACTTAATTTTTAGGAAAGAACTATTTGCTTAGGCCGTATTTCCTGCAATGAATACCTTTTTGCTTTAATGTTAATTTAAAAAAATTGTGATAAACAGTTACAGATATACTCTTGTTTATTATTAATGAGATGACAGAACGTCTGTTGTTTGTTATAATGATATCAATTACCGCCAGAGTTAAACGGTTGCTATAGATTACAAAAGACCATTGGTGAAGTTGTCTGTCAGTTGTTTATATGTATAAACAACTGACAGACAACTTTAATTTAAACACGCTGCTGTCTAACCACAGAGCCGCGACTCAAAAACAAATACATATTTGTTTTTGAGTCGCGGCTCTGTGCTTAGACAGCAGCGTGTTTAATTAAATATTTCGGTTGATGTATGAGGGTACGACTCGAATGCGTCTGCTGATACGATAAGTAGTAATGTTGAATTCGGTGTTAGCTGTTAGCGAATACAGCCCATTTTCTCAACTGTCCATAAGAAAAGCCACAGTAAAGCACTTGTATTCTCCCTTCTTAGATTTGAGGCATTGACATGGGCAGATATACCATGTGTCACTAACTAAACCCAACACGCAAGCCGTACATTGAAAAAAAGACCTCACTAAAGTATTGGCGGCCGTTGCAGACGCCAACAAGGGAATCGCTCGAAAAGGTTCCATCATCACCGCGACCACTACAAAGGGGCCCAAAGCGCGTTCCGGCGAAAGCTCACATCTGGGCCAGCCCAGATGAGATGGCTCGCTTGTGTACTCGAGTCCAGCGTCAATTCGTACCACGAGAGAGAGAGAGAGAGAGAGAGAGTCTGGATCTCTTTATCCAAAGAGACCAATGTGAACTCTATCCAGAGTTCGTATTTTCATTGTGGATCAAAATATGAAAGAAACCTCTATGCAAAGAAACAATAATGAGTTATTTTGTTCACTCGGTGTCTGATCATCGTAAAGTTGGTGTTGGGGCTTTTTTGTCCAATGTGCATCTATGATTTTTGCTTGTGTACGTTTCGGAGAATGAAGGCTTCCTGGACTTAGAAAGGTCACTCGAGGGTCATTTTTGCTTTATCGTAGACAGATCAGCGTAAATTAGCCATCCATTGCACCCAAAGTAAAGCAGATAGGCCGATTGCAACACTGACGCATAGATAAGTGACAACGCATATATAAGTTACTTGGTAAACTAGATTAATCGGTTCGACGCCTTGTTGTATTTGATGTAGGTCACAGTTGACGCTTCAGCACCTCATTCATGAGTGTGTCCCAAACTTTTCCGTCGTACCTATTCTTTCCACTCTAGCGTAGTACTAACACCAAATACAAAACAGCTTTCTAAACTATCCATACAGAAAAAACAACACACAAACAAACGTTTACATATAAGATGAGCATGTATGATTTGAATAAAGTATCTTTTTTTCACAAAATGCGTGTCCTCAATGTGGTTAGTGTAAAGGTATAACAGAGGGAGAATAGAAAGTTAGCCGTGATGACCCAAGTAAAATTAAGTTCAACAGGAGCGCACAAGGTAATGAATAATAAGTTCAGCGCTCGTCTCAACTATCGTTGACTTAATCTACAAACTCTCATTGCTTCTACTTTTTTCTTTAACAAGAATATAGCATGCTCTCTGCCATTAACACCACTGTTGTTATTTATACACTTTTTACTTCTTCCTATCCTTAGACGCGGAGCTTTTTGCTTGTCCCAGCAACTAATGATACGAATCAATTAACAAACATCTCTCTCCTTTGCCTTTACACTGCCACTTTGAAATGACGAAAAGACTCATTTGATTACCAAACTAGTGAGTTTTAGTTTAGTGAGTGAAATTTATAATACACAAAAAAATTAAAGTGAACAGGACAAAAAATCACTTGTTTAATTTTACTAGCTTCGACGTATAAATGACTGGACGTATAATTTCATAGGTATTAGGTATAGGTATAGGTAAGTCTCAGTATAATCAAGATTCAGAAGCCTTTTTTGTATAATAGGTAGGATGCAAAAGACATATACTGCGGTTCTCACTCTTAGTGGACGTATCCCTTGTTGTGGCTCGCTGATGTACAAGTGGACGCACCATTATACCGATTTGACGATAATGCAGGAAGCCCAGAATCCAGAGTCCGATTGAATACGTTTGATAGCTACTTGAGCTACAAGTCTTTTTGTGTGCCTTGTACAACAGAAAGATAAGCACATTTGTCAATTGAATCTAGCTCGTTAGCATAGCCGGTGATGATTTTCACTAACGTAAATCACCATTTAATCACCATAACGTAAATACCACCCATTGTCTAAGTGCCGTAAGAGCACCAACATATTGTAATCCATCTGTCCATTATCGTCTTCTTGTTGTAATTTCTACATTTAATTTAGGACCATATAACATGAGCAGGTCCGTAATACTTATCCATCTTTTTATAGTGAATCTTAGGTGACGTACTAGATTAGTGCCTACTAACCCACGCATTTACATTACTAACCTTATGCTGGCAGACAAGGCTAGACTGTTAACAACCAGAGTTGTTCCCCCTACAATGACCGGAACCACAGCACGACCCACGATAAAAGTCACAACTCGTCCTGCGACCAGGACGGCAACACGAGCCAGCGGTCAAAACAGACCCTCAAGACGAAACTCGAAGTTTACTTCTAAACCTAAACCTGAACTGGCTGCATTTAACGAAATTGACCATACATCTGAATTAATCGGCAGTGAGTGACGAAATAAGACGCTGAGCTTGAGTCGCATATACTACACTTTTAACTCGCTACATTGAAAGCAATCGAAAGAAAATGCAAGGCTTTATTTTTGCGAGACATCTGATCCCGCCCCAAAACGGGCTTTATTTAGGTTGCTGCTCATGTTGGCGTGACATGCAATTTTCGTGTTTTTATTCGATTTTCAACTCATAGTGAACTGCTTTTCTATATCGCTTCACAGGCTGCAAAAGGGAAATATTTATTTAAATCTTTGGATTCTTTGAAACCATTCAGTGACTAGGTGCAGACGATCCAACATAATGAATTTTTACTTGTTGGCAGCATGCCTAGATTCTGGTCTGTAATAGGTAGTTGCGAATATAGTACTAGTTGTATATCCTTGCCATTATTATTTTTGAGAGAGTTTTGTGTGACAGGTTGCTTTATTTGTGTTTGTGTTTCGCTTCTACACAGCGATCCGCGAAGGTGTACCTAGGTGACTACCTATTCTTATGAAGTAAATCTTATACTATGTGGTAGAAGGCCTATTTTGTCTTCGATCGTTTTATAGATTCTTTTCAATTTCCTGGAAAGCACGCTTTTTGATGACTCGCTTCTTGCCAACTCTAAACACTGGCTGACAATAACTGGCTGTCTTCCATATTTCGGCATAAATGCGTTCTGCAGGAATAACTATCGGCTAATGATAAGCATTATCGTATACCATTGTCACAGGGCCGACGCCAAGTATCAAGTACTTCGGTAAACTACTTGGAGAGCTGCCCACTTTCGCCCATGAAGTTCGCGGGACAGTGTACGCCGCCAACGAAAATACCGTCGTTATCACAAACTTTTACTACGACGGGGAAGGACCAGGTTAGCGTATCTCCAGTTTTCGGCATGCGAAATGGTTGCATCATGCGGCCGCTCGACACTCACATAGATTTCAATCTATATGAATATAGAAATTACATCCACATTGCACAATCTGTTTGTAAAAATGAAAATTCACGGCAAATGACGTTCATTAAAATTTTCACGAACCGATACAGAGAGTTGAACCCTCTAATTGAGTTTTTTGACCTAATCTACTTTAGGCATTCGTTCTCAAGTTACTTTTTCCGTCTACTGATTTTAATTGGCCCGATTTTTTAGATGCGCATTTCTGGGTCGGCACTACTGGACGCCCGACAAGTGCGGGAATCCAGGTGGCCAATGAGGTGGGATCCCATCAGAAGCTGCAGCGCTACCGAGATGCCTACCTGGTTCTCACTCTTCCTGAGGGAAAAAAAATCACAGACTTCAGCTACTTTGGTGTTTGGTGCAAACAGGCCACGGCGGACTTTGGCCATATCAAGATTCCTCACGATTTTTCCCCTCCTCGAGAGGTGTCCTTGGGACCAATTCCAACGTATGCTCATGGAACGAGTGCCGACGACGTCATCGTGAAAGACTTCAAGACCCTCTTCATCAAAAACCTCAAATACGATGGAGCTGGTCCTGGTGAGTAACTGCGGTCGCATTTGGAGAACACAAGGCAGATACGTACGATCATTAAGTAAAGAAACTGTTGTAAAACATATTCACGATCTTGGTATCCTTACTTTCCTCACCAGATGCCTTCTTTCTGGTGGGCCGGGGACAGGCTCCAACTCCGAATGGCATTAAGGTGCCTGATGAACGCGGCAGCCTGAGCCGTCTACATGGCTATTATGGCGAAGACATCACAATCCGACTACCTCCAGGCGTGTCCGTCTTCGATATCGACTACTTCGGCCTGTACTGTATACGTTACACCGAAAACTTTGGTCACGTGAATTTGCGCCAGGAAATGTTAAATGTCCCTACTGATATCATGGCTCTCAAGTCCGAAATCCTGACGTTCGACAACTGCGAAGACATCATTCCCGATCACCTCCAGGTTTCCTGGAAGATCGATGGACAGAATATCTTCTTCAGACTAAACGGCAGGGCGGGTAGGTTTTTGCAAGGCTTGATAAGAGCCAAAAAGCAAAACAGTGTTGATAGCTGGCGTACTGATACTGATATTTATTAACGCAGGAGGGGTCGCCTAAGGAAGAGCCGCTTTAAACTTAATTAGTCGAAACGAGCGAAACGTAGTTTTAAGAATTCTTCAGAAAATGTATACAACTTTCGTGCCTCACACGCAAATCATTTGAGGTTTAAGCACATTCGTGTCTTCTTTTGCTAGTTACATGCATACGTGTTCTTTTATGTGTCATTATCTGTCGATCTCAGATCCGGAACAATACATTTCATTTGGAATATCTGGTAAACGCGACCGTACGACGATGGAGCATGCCGATGTCGCTGTGGCCTACTATGACAAAAAGATCTCTCTTATCGTCCTGAAAGACTATTTCCTCGAATCTCGAGCGCAGTGCTCTACAAACGGTGGCGTATGTCCAGACGAGCACAATGGCGGCAGGAACGATCTTACTTTAATTTCGAGCGAATACAGAAACGGCATCATTGAGGTCGTGTACAGCCGTCCCTTAGCTACAAGTAGGTGGATAAGCAATTAATCGATAATCCTAATCGCTTGCTAGAAGTCCTCTTGCACACATCAGCAAAAATCTTGGTTCGACATTCAAATACTTCTTCTAATCGTTGTGAAGTATCACAACGACGCTTTACGACCCAGCTCGCGGATCTATGATACAAGTGTACTGGGACTTCACTCGCAAATGTGATATTCGCAACGATGCTATTAGACATACAGGTTTATGTGCTACAAAGCCGTGTAACAATAAGTACGGGGGTACTTTTCGGACTTCGCGATACCAACTTGCAGGTCCTACCTACCACTAGGGTCGATCAGTTTGGCTCAGCTGGCAGCATGTTAAATATTTTTAATTTCCCGCTCTAAAACAACATTTCAGATGATCTCAACGATCGAAATATACCAGCATACGGTGACACGGCTATCGTAGCAGCTATTGGTCCTTGGAGCGATAGCATTATACTCAAACATACAAAATATGTTACCAGAGGTATGAGCATAAGTATAGTGAACTTTAAGTGCTAGGAACACATCATCATGTCGCAAGCACTCACTGATAGTTTTGATTCCCTGTTAATTATTTAGATACAAAATAGAGTACGTCGATCTAGTTCTACTTTTCACAATGGGCCGTGGCGTGACGTAATTAATTCGTATATGTTTGTACATTTGATATCCAGAAGTGTCGTTTGCGTTGGGTTCTTTATATCTAGAAAAACATTGACGACGGTTCGAATCGTTATTTACACTATATGTCCTTATATTTTGCTATTTCAGATACAATCTTTATAAATTTCGGTCGTCCACCGATCAATCAGTGCTTACCTCTAAGCAATCGCAAAGATCCTGCTGTAGCTGGCCAGCCTTTTGCAGCAAGAAAGATTAAGAACGTGAATAAATTCACTGCCCAAATCGGGCCCACGGGAGGATCAAAGGGTTACGTGAAAATCACAGGTAGCTTTATATGTAATTGGTTTTTCTTTGGAAGACCTACAACTATATTGTGTGAACGCATGAAATTGTTTGAGATTCTAGGCCTGGTTCCGGAGACTTCTTAACGATGGTACTGGGACGCATAGAGTATTTGACACATATTGCTCAATAATCGTAATGATCATTTCGTAGCAAACAATACCCGTTATAGTATTGGTAAAAATTTTAGCCATAGCAAAAAAATGGTAACGAAAATTCCCGTTCTTTTCATTCGGGCTCACAGGCCAAGAAGGCTGGGGTATCGCGTGGTGGATCAACGGTCAGCTGATTCCAGAGCTGCATGTAGTTCGGGGACACAATTACACGTTTGTCGTCGAAGGTGGTCTTGAATCGACAAATACGGCTAAATACCACCCTTTCTATATCACGAACAGTCCCGCTGGGGGTGGAGCTAACCATATTGAGGAACTAAACTCGGACGTAAGTTTTGCGCGCTATCGGGATGCCTGTCAGTGACAATTTGAACGGTTCACACTTTGCTCGAAGTTCATTAATATTTCATATGAAACCAGAAGCAAACATGACTTCGATGTGGATTCATGGATTAACTGAATTATACTCCTATATCTACTTTATAATTACTGAGTACCTAATTACTGACTCCAAATCTGTGGTTAATTAATAAGAAGCGGAACTGCCTAACCGGTCGTACCACTTGATATGTATAATGTTCTTTCGTGTCGTGCTAATGAAATCTTATAGAGCCATAAGGTATACGCTGGAATTGACATATCACCGGAGGGAAAAGTGACTCCCGCGACTGGGCGATACTGCGAATGGAAACATAAAACCATAGATCTGGCGGAAGAGGTAGATACGTTTGAGGAATACAAGGCGACGCTACGTCTACAGTGTGATCCTGGACAACCTGGTACCTTTTTCTGGACGCCTGATGGCAATACACCCAACACAGTGTACTATCAGGTGAGAGAATTGAGGAAGAAAGTCCTCAGTAACACAGCATCAATATATAGTAGCTCAGGCCTCTTTATAAGATAAGACATTCATCTTGGTGATGTTATACGAGGGGTTGTCCGTTCTTCCAATATAGAGGTGGTGTGGCCTATTCTGCTGACTCTAACATGCTTTTGCATAATTGCTTTATTTCTGCTTGTCGTTTAGTGTTTTACCCATTCATATCTGGGATGGAAAATCCGTGTTCTCAATGAAGGCGAAAACTCGTCCACTTCGCGCTCTGCCGGGATCTCGTTGCTAACTGTCGCTTTGATCTTTCAACGGCTACTGAGATAATCACCGAAGTTCCGTGATGATTCGTGCCGGTTTTTTATTACCATTATTATTAGTTTACCTATATCATTTTATATACTATTTCTTATAGTTAGATTCGTCTATGCATCCACAAACTATACAAAACAAAAAAGTATAAACACTAATAATAACGACATAATGTCAATTACAGCCTGAAGCCGCTCACATAGATGAAGCGCCCGTATCAATTTTCTGGTGAAAAAGATTTGTTTGCTGAGCATATCTTTGCTTTAAAAGCGTATAATCGACGTTTATTAACAGACATAAACAAATCATAGCAAGGGCTTTTCCTTCGACAAAATAGCTTGGAAATATCGGTCAGTGTTTTCGGAAATTTTAATAAAAAATAATATGAGGGGTTTAAAGATCGTCCACACAACACCAAAGATTCTATTTGGACATCAGCTGGATACTATGCATCCGCTAACATTATAGTGCCCTAGCTTACGAATAGCTAATTGATTTTGTCTCCTTTGCAAGATATGGCCGTCGTCAGTGACGATTTTGTGCGGGCGCACATGTAAAAACAATGGGCGGCTGGCTTGAAACGCTTCTTACCTTCCCTTTAAACTGCGCTAGAAGATCAAGCACAAGCACAAGCACACCTTCCTAGACGTCTATATCCTTCATTTCAGTCTGAGGGAAGTGGTTTCATACTCAAGCGGAAAATCAAAACAATGTGCAAATGATCTGCAATTCAAGTATATATATGATCAGAAATGTTTGTTGATTTCCACCTTTGTCAAACACCTTGTATTTAAAAAGCTTTTGTATTGTCAGTACGCAAGGTACCTGATAAAGGTGAAAATCGATGAATGTAATTAGGAGAGTTTGCGACAGTTGAGTATGGGATATTCGGCTCTGCCTCCTAATTGCTGCATAAACGGATCAGACCTTAGACATCAATTTCCCGTTCAGACAGAATAAAAATAGCTGGGTCTCCATAACACCGGTTTGTGCTGTGTCTCCATAGGAAGGCATGAAGTGTGGCACTCGAACATTTTTCTTCTAATCGATCCCCTCTTGTTCCGAAACCTTTTCCGTATATATCTTGTACATGACTTTATCCATACACACACATGCCCATAACACAGCAAAAGATGAGTATATAATTAACAGCACAACCAGCGTAAATACACATTTGATATAGGTTAAGAAGGAGCAGCCGTAGTGCTTCTCAGTGAGCAACGGCGCAGTGAGGTGATGCCACCAGCTTGACAAGCGACATCCCCTTGCAGTGTCTAATTTTCTAAGGATAGCTAATTCGATGGTATAGGATGCGACAACTATTTAGATAGTTCTATATAAATATGCATAGCTAGATAAAGGATTGCAAAAGAACAGCCAACGTGAACTTGTGGAAAAGCGAAACAAAGCGAAAAGACAAGTGAGAATGGGGCAATCGATAACGGACTGCCTGTGCCTGCAGGCCCTGTCCCGCCTTCGCGGGTGAAGTATGATTGATTATTAGTATGTTGTGGTATGGACCTTTGACGACAAAATCCAGTTACGGCAGCAAAAACAGGTGTCCGATATAGATTTCGATGACCGCCTTCAAAATGGACCAAGATCGTTAAGCGTAGAAGGGCTAAGCAAATATGTTCATCTTATTTATGATGGTTATCGTTGAATCGAAATGAGTAAAACATTACTGAACAATGATAAATGGTAAATGATTTGTAGAGCAATCAGAAAACGACGGGGCTCGTGTCCTGAAAGCGGTTCAATTATAATCCAATCATGAGTAACGTTATTATCATTATTAACTATTTTTATTATGATGAGTATGTTTTTAAATTTCACATTGAATAGGCCTGTGATAATATGTTAAGTTAGATGGTCACATAATGTGTATGACTGACTCATTACTATGATTACGGCTAAGTAACAGACCTTCGTAAATACATTACGCGGACCCATAGGTATGTTAAAGCTGTGGTAGGAAAAAATCGTCACTCGACACTTGAAGGTTGTTTATAGACTTGGCCTGATTTTTTATCATGGCTTTTCTAGGACATTCATGTATTTTGCTTCACTCTACTATGAATAATGCTTATATATGTGAAGGCGTATTAGAGTCGGCGCAGTAGAAGTGCCATAAGTCCGTAAAGGAAATATTTTTCTTGCGTTTTTTTTTTTTATCTTTAACAATCTCCTTCAATAAATGATGTTATCTATAGTTAATCGTGTGCTTGATTGAATTCGGTAAACTTGAATCTTCTAGTAAACCTGAGAGAAGCAAAAAGTTTTTTGCTTCCTAGTTATTTCTTAAATGTCTTTTTCCTGCATAATAGGATTATGTACCATCTTTCATATGATTTTCGGGCACTTCATGTTCTTTTTGTTCCTAGCCTAAATATTCTTAAATGTACCAGCTTTCAAAATGCGACAATTTAGTATTTTACCATATTAGAGCAGCATTTGAGATTGAAAAATATAAGATAGTTGATTGAAACTATTCAACAATAAAAAAAAATCGATTTGAAAAAATACAATAAAAATTTGAAGATTATATAATAAAAAATTGAAGAGTAAAACTTTTTGTCAACAAAATTGTATTCGTAAAAAATGCCTGTATAAGCATTGAGCAGCTAACGATGTGGAGAAAACCTAACCTTGTTCAATTGTAAGCGCACAACTTTTTGTCGAAAGAGCTTCAGCGTGCAAAATCTATTTGATAAGAGCACGAAACATTCGTCGTCAATAAAGAGGCAATTTTGGGAAACGCCTCATTTAAAAGCAGTAAATCACTATAAGGAATTATGTATTATCTTCAATACAAGCGGATGTTTTCTACAACGTATAGAAGTACATACATAAGTGATACTGCTCAGGCCGTCAATCGTCCTAGCGCCGCATCTACTTAACATGACTGAGAACCGCTTGCGGAGTAAATAGCAGTGCATGGATAGAAGCCTGTAAAGAAGCTCGTTCTTTTTCGTGAACGAGTGGATTTGACGTATTGTCGTCGTGCCTACTCTAGTCTTTCGATTAGTTGGAATAACAGGAGACACTTTTGATAATAGGCCAAAATTGACGAAAATTTAGATATATGACGGAAGAAAAGGTGTATGCCCTGACGCATTTATATCATGCAACAAAGATGATGTGGGCTTCGCTAGAATGCTGTGATTGTTTCACCATAATCTCATTTTGCTTCATTACGGCTTCCTTCACGTTTAACGTACATTTTTCAACAACGTCAGCCTAGGCTATCTTTTCCGGTCGTCAAAATGCACCAATGAATTACGGTTTCATGTATCGTTTTTAGTTAGAAGCTAAATTCACGCCAAAGTTTAAATAGTTTCCGTCTGCTACCGCCGACTAAGGAACGCGCCAGTATTTTATTGCGGAAATAATTGAGTCGTTTTTACAGCAAAAATATTCACCGCCGGTAAAGTAGTTTACTATCAAGGTAATTCGTCTATCAGATCTGTGGCTGGTCAGCGTCCATGATTTAATGAAATAGGTACTATGCAAAAACATCATCAACACCGCAAGCTTCAGTGATGTAAACAGATTTTTATTGCTACAGATCTTAACGTTTTTTTTTTTTATTAACAACGCTATGTGCGGCGAATGCTACATTGCACTTTTACCCCATTCTTTATATCGTCGGCTTCGTGTGTGTCTTTCGCCCTTGTTTCTACCGAAGCGTAAACTTCAGGATCGACATCGGCCAACGAATCTGGAAGCTCCTAAAACAGGTACATATACGTGTTCGATTAGTTCGGCAGTGTCGAAAGGTTTTTGTTGTTGGGTAGAATATTTAAGGCTCGATATTTGATAATATGTCATAAACTAGGCTGCTGTTCTGGTTCACTAGAGCTGCGGAGTGTCCTTGGGTGCATTTGCAGTCGGTGGCTGCAAATTTAAGGGTGACCGATTTACCCGACAGAGGGCTCACTGCCTAATTTAAGATGCGTCCAAATCACTTGCCAGGTCGTTTGATTCCCGGAATAAACCCACAGTGGTATAATGGTAAAAGACTGCAATGGCTGATTTTTGCCTAACGTAGACTCCCTGGCCTGGATTATATTGTCGCTATTAATTTCTCCTTTTTGAATAAAAAGAAAAGCGACCTGTTCCGTATGTAACTCGATATATATTCGAAATAATAGTACGAATAGGCTGCGTCGCATCATTTCGCCATATACGTTATTACTAAGTACAAATAGTCAATTAACAAACCTTATTCAGCGTTTCTGGTAAAAAGAGGGTTGAGAGAGCACCCAAAGCAGCGATGCCTGCGGATACTGCAGCAGCAGCGGCGGGACCTGCGAAATCTGCTAGCTCCTGTAAAATAGTTGTACGCAAATAACACGTCGCGTTTATCAACCGGACCTAGGCTATTGAGGTGCTAGCGAAGTGTTCGCAGCTAACGAGCGCACACAAAAAAAATTATATCAAGAACAATTGGTGATACCAGGTGTCACTATACATAAACAACACTGGCTTTAAGTATAACTTTCTAATCGTACTTTGAAGAATGGCGAGAACATCGCGCCAAATCGCGAGGATGTGTACGCGCTGCCAATACCCATGGCTCTTATGACGGTGGGAAACGATTCCGACGCGAACACTCCCAGTGAGCAAGCTCCTATCCCGTTAAGGCTCTTGGCTAGCGTGCACAAAATCACACGCGCCATGAACTGATCTAGAAGACATAGAGATAACAAAATTTTACTTATGTAACCTTCGGAAGACAGTTGTAAATTTTGAAAATTGATTAGCGTGATCACGTGTGGAGCAAAATTTCATAGCTAATGCGCCTATGCAGACAATGTTTTCATTCGTTAGACCACCATTCAGACCAAATTTACTATTATAGATATATGGAATTTTGCTTTGAAATAGTGCGCCGTCCGGGCGCACTAACTTGCGTTAAAATTGTCTTGCAAAAAGAGCTTGCTTGAAAAATATATTGTAGGTTTTTTTTTATAGGTATAAATATACAAGGCTCACAGTTCCAGGTCTATATGCAACTCAGAATTGGTTGCATCTCTAGAAGACATACACAATCAAAATTTTCCGTAAAAACGGCCAGACTCCGCCTTAAAGGGTGTTACCTTGATTTTTAGTTTTCGTTCATAGGGAACGTATCAATATATTCAATGTGTTCAAGCATTTTCAATATATTTTGAGTAAGGTTCCGTAAGTGGATTCATAGCCATATGTACGTTCTGCTTTGAAAACCGATTTGTACATATGTAGTAGGACGCCTTCCTTGTTATAATAATAATAATATTTGTCCTCAGGCGCAGATAATTATATACTTAAAACGAGCTGGGCAGGTGTCAATAAGAGCCTTTTTGATTTGAAGCTTAAATTGAGTATGTTAGAAAAGGAGTGCTAAACAGAGTGAGTTTAACTGGAAGTTGGAAACCCACCTTCGCCAAAGGGGACAAGCAGCAGGATGAACGCGCCGGTACCCAGAAACGATATGAACATGGTGGGTCGCCTCTTGACGTGGCGAATGCAGATCACAGAAATAATATCTGATGGTATAGTGAGAAGAGCAACAAGTGTAAAGCCCCAAAATGGGTTACCTCCCATTCGTGACGAAAAAAATGTTAAGTGAAACATGAGCAGACGATTCGCGAAGCTGTTGAGATGTCGAAGCGTCAAAACGGATGGATAAAAACGAGACAATGTTAGACAACCACGAATCCTACGATCAACAATGGCAATTCAACGAACAACGACTGTGTGTTGGCAACAATTTACTCACTGACACTGTATCTCAACAAAGGGGAAAGGTAACCAAAGGCCTGTTCATCCTCAAGGTGAAAGTTAGTTGTAGAGCATAAGAGACGTACTACATGATGAGAATGCAGACAGAACGGACACGCATCCTAGGCCCGCGAAAAAGGTCAGCATATGCTGGCTGGCCCACTACCGAATCGCGTGGTTTGGTGCCCTGCAATATGTTGTTGTTTTCGCGGTACTCTTCAAACATTTTACCGACGTCGACGTTCTTTAAGTTGTTTTTGCGCACGAGTTTCCCTATTGCCGTCTCAGCTTTATCTACATGCCCACTGGCCAAGAGCCAACGGGGGGATTCGGGTAAAAATCTAAAAGCAAAGTTTGTTTACACTTATTAATCATCTATTATTTGTATCGTCTCTCGAGTTAAACAAGATCTATTTTTCGTTTATTCATATTTCTAACTATTCTTTCACTGTTCGGTTGCTTCCAGGTGACTTACTTTTCTCTTCGAAAAAAAGGTACGCCATCTATCTCGTCTATGCACAATAATGTCGTCATCAAAACTGAAATAATTTCCTTCTTTCGAAACACTCTACATTAACTCTTTACTCACTTCCAGATAATCAGACACGGTATAGCGGAGGCTGCGTAAAGGATTTGTTGGTATATCCAGTTCGGCAGGAGGTACGCGGTCCATGGAAGTATCATCGAGCCAGTTGTCCAGCCAAACGAAGAAAGCATTGCCCAACTTCGCTTCTTAGCGGACAGACACTCCATTACTTCCCATCGGATAAAAACAAACAATAGCATTTATTCGCTGTTAGTTTTTCAATTAACCGTATTGTTTCTATGAGTAAGGTAAATACACTTGATAGGGAAAAAATGAAAGCATTCATATTGGTTTGTAACGTAAGTAGGTCGTCCTCTTCTTAAATCTTTATATGATAATCAAAATGTTCTCTATCACCTCTAAGTTCGTTGTGCAGGAAACGGGGTTCTATGTTGAATTTAGATAGAAAAACGCACTTTCGGCATCAGCTTTATTTTACCTCTTGCGGAGATTAAAGGCTAGGATTTTGTAACGGAATGAAAATGTTCCCTAAGTTAAAAATTAGGGGGCAATGTGGACTGGGTGGCTAAGGCATATCATTTTAAGTGCGTTGCCATGGTAACCATGAGCGCATGCGGCTATGTTTGACCACAATCTAGGATATGTTACCATGGCATATAATTACCATGCCGCTTAAGTCCCAGATAAGTGCCATCCCGGTTAAGTCCTCTACCGAGGGCTTATTGAAGTTAAAAGTTCCGAAAGCACTTTTTAAAAGAGGTTTAAAGCTGTTTAAAACTGAAAGGGGTATACACCATGCCGGTCGGCTATCCGAGGCATCTTAAATGGGAGATGGCTCGTTAATTGTCGAATAAGTTACGAACATTAGACTGTTTTTCCGAATTTTATATCTATTGCGTTTCAGTCGGAGTGCGCTGTAAACTAGGTGAAACGTACAACGAAGTATGACATCTTATCCACTTACAGCATCTTGCTGGGCACCGCAAAATACGCAGCTAAAATGACAGACTTGTCGCCAATTACTAGAAGTAGTGCCTCTTTTTTTTACTATTAAACAAAGGAAAAAATGAGCAGCTTCGGAAAATATACCCAAAAGGCTAAGTTTTCGTTTCAAGGAGATCATTATTATGAGAAAGTGTTTGAGAAGGACAAGATACGGGCCTGTATATAGCCCAACTGTATTGGGTACAGTATCCGATCAGACGATTGCTGTTAACAACGAACAAACGTACTGACTCATGTATATATATATATATATATATATATAAAGAACAAACACGCATTTCTAAGAGGGAATATATAACAACTTAGTTTTTTTTGCTAGAAGTTGAATGAATTGTTGTGTTTTCGTTAAGTAATAAACCCGATAACACTTATATGACAAACTAGTATGTCTAGCAGCGCCTGAAAGAGCTTAATTTCTAAATAGAGATTATGTTAAGAAACAGATGTACCGTACACAATGACAGAATTGTACACTGGTAGGCTCCACACGCAATTGAAATGCCAAAACGTGCAACGTTGAATGACCAATAGTCTCGGCAGAAAACAGTGATGAAGCCAACGACGATCATCAGAAGCGTCGACCATAGAAGTGATTTGCGGCGTCCATACCTAACATTTGGCCACATTGGCAGAACCGAAAGAAAAATTGAAAAGCGAAGTTGTTTGTTAGTTGCTTGAAGGTACGGGGAATATTTAGCGATCGATCGATGATATTACATGTAGCGATTTCGTTCAAAGGGTAGAGAGAGAGTATAATGATCCGGGCTTACCACATTATTGCATGCTATCAGACTCAGTCGTGCATCGAACCCAAGCCTTCGAGTACGTTCGTCCTGCACTCTAGTTTCTCAGCCCTATGTGTACATTTATATGGCCAGCATATGCTGATGTACATATATATATCAGTTCAATTTTGTTTAAAAAGTGCAATTAGAAATTTTGGCAAAGAACAAGGAGCTAATTACAAGCGCAATATTGGATCCTACTGGCTTTGGTTTGGGCCCGTTCATAAGAAATGGTACATTGGCAGTTTCCATTTAATGAAGGCAATCTATGCAAACTATCTGTGATATAACGCTGTGTTCAAGCAAGCTGATGCGTGAACAAAATGTTCTATTACCTGTCGGCGATTTTAGCGAATACGACATTTCCCACCATAATTCCAGCCATGAAAGAAGCCTGGGAAGCAGAAACGTACCAGCTTTTGTCGCATACGAGCCCGAACTGCAGGACACCAACCGAATAGGTAATGATACTTGTAAACGTTAGTTGTAGCATTAGATCCCTACTTAAATTTAAATTTATAAATTTTTTTCTCGTGTCTGTTTCTTTGGAATCGGCTGATCAGACCGTATGGGCATTCAATGCGATTTTCTAGCGATGAAATGTTCAATGCTTGGTTGCCGCTGTTAACTACTACAGTACAGAAAAAAAAATTCAGAAGAAAACATGTTCATAATCACTTTGTTTCAGGCAGACGAATGATACACAAAAGCAAACTACTATATCTTTAACTTTATGTAAGATATAGTACGTAAGACGAAAGTAATAAGCTAAGTAACCTAAGTTATTATTATCAATTTAATTAATTAATAATATCAATTTTCAACGGAACGCAAGTGTGTACATCTACTACGTACTTCTCGGACGACAGTCCAATCATAGTACGTCGTATCATACTCCCAGATTTTGCAATTTTCGGTTTCGTTCAGAAATCGCACTTTGCCATTTTCTTCGACCCATTTACGAACCAGGCATCTGAAGGTTAAGTTGTGCCAAGAAGTTGGTTAGAATTCTACCTAGACAATATGAAACGATACGTATCGTGCATATATGAAAATCTGTTCAGGGGTTTAGCCAGCTAGCAAACTCTAATTGCCAAAAATAGCACCTATGCCACTGACGATTATAGACAATGAGCCGTACAGATGTAGCGCAATAGCAATCTAATACCGTGGTAGCGTATGCGGTACGCCAGAATTTAGCGACAAGTTGATTTGTTGGAGACGAAGATCACAATGACGGCTACGAGTTAATATATCTACAGATAAATAGATCCGTTACTTCAGTCTGGTAGATACGATATGCTTCGAATTTTAGTTAGTCTGAAGCTAGCAACATTTCTGAAATGCATACTAAAGCATGGTTCGTGTTCCGAGTATAATGATCTTTGCCCCTAACAAAGCAGTCGATGCTGAAAGTCTCAGACGTAAAACTCGAAGCAATTAGGCATACGTAAGTTACATAGTAATCAAAGTTCTACCAGACCAGCACTAGACATCAAATGTTAACAAATCTCTGTTACCTTCGGGTTGCGCGTAGATTATCCTTCGATGCATACGTTACGACAATAATTCTGTTAATAGTAGATGTGTATAATTGGAAGCGTTAAACGTTATTTACCTGCTGAACTTATTTTGAACAACTGGTATAGCCTGTCGTTTCCATTCATCGACCGAGAACTTTTCGACAAATTGTGCCGGCCGGGCGCACCAGTGATCTTGTTTCGAGGGCGCGGCAAACGATAGAAATAAAATGTGAAATTCAAGTGGCCACGATCGAAGAATGATCAGTAGAAACACCGGAATCTGCCACGGCCCGATCTTGTCCACAAGAGCGTTTACATCAACCATTGCTTACTTCGGAGGTGGGCGTACCTTAAGACAAAGTACTTTACTCTTTCCCTAATCAAGTCAACTTTTTTGAACACCTGCAGTACGCGCGCTGTTGCTTTTCGACTGCTATTCGACCCACCGAGTCATGGTCAGTTGTGTATGTACGTCGTTCCTTCGCGTGATTCCATCCAGAGCGTGAGTCTCTTGCCATTGTCGTAAACCAGCAACCGTCGAGGGCAATTGCCGCGAGCAAGTGAGCGCTATTCGTCCGATAGACACGTCTGCCACTTGTTGCTTCCATATCGAGGTAGCGTGACTAGAGGCTATGCTAGCTACGTCTTGTCTCCTTGTACCGTAATAGTCTACTTATCTTCTCTCTAGAGCGCCATCGGATGTTCACTGCTTCCAGTCAAACCAACAAACGATTTCCGGTAACTAGCTATCATTATTGAGCATAGGCTGGTGCGAAGCTGTTGTCTCGTGGGTGGTAGAGGCCTCTCATTGTATACGCGTTCAATGTCCAATAACCATGACAGGCCGAATCTTTTGCCAACAGAGATAACCTAATTGTTTGTATAGGCGATAAACTCGAGCAATCAGCTTAAGTCGTGACCTATCTAACGAGGTTTCCGGCTGAGAGAACGAATATAATTTTTATATGTAACTGCTCATTTTGGTAAAGGTTACATGAATCGAGCAAATAGGAGATCGTATTCTGGAACCGTTGTATCGCGGTTACTTTGCAAAAGCGGCACTCGTCCTGTAATAGGCACGATAGATTATTTGGCTGACACTTGATTCAGATGGATAAGTTTCTACAAAAAAAAACTCGTCCACCCGCAGGGGACTGCCCCTAATATATCAGAGCGCAGTTTCACCATTTTAAAATCGACACACGAGAATGTGTAAGCTGTTGAGATCGTGTATGGAATAGACAAGCAATCCGCTAGATAAGATCGCTTATCTAGTTCCAGCTCGCCTCAGTCGGCCAAAAAGAAGCATACGGAGGAGCACCAGTGGCGTAGCTTGATCAGCAGGACGCGCCAGGGAAATGCGAACAAGAGCTGTCATTCTTTTAGTAAAATTCAAGTTAGCTCCTATTTCATTAAAGTTGTCGTAATCACTATTATGGTCACGGGGTCCCTACGAAGAGCATCAACAAGATAAATGATGTCCTAAAAATTTCCGTCTTAACAAAGGTCCAAACTTTTATGTATAATAAACAGCTGGACCAAATAATCGTGAGAAATGTGTTAAGTTTATACTCTAGCTAGAGCTCTAGGAATCAGTGTGTCAGTTCCGGCGAGTAATTCCAGTGGACTTGCTAGGGCAAAATCGCAAAGACAACGCCGAGCTATGCAGTATATAACACACAATAAGATATAAAATTTAATTCACTTTTTGAAGTCAATTAAACATAATTGATTTTTGCTAGCAGTTTACTTAGCAATTCTATCTAATGGCATCATATGTAGGTCTAGCTTGTTAGCATGTCAGCGAAGCGGACACTTATACGTACACAATGCAGGTTTTACTGAGCACGAACGCAGGTCAAAAGTGCAACAGCAACCTTCTGCAACGGATTCACGTTTTGATATCCATAAAGGCAAAGCGTTAGATGTGGCGATAGAATGGCAAAACTGAATGAAGTTGAAGTAAATTTGCTTTTTTTTTTGATGTCTAAAACTGCTGTCCTTCAAACTGGATCAAAAGGGCGATTTGGAAGCTTTAAACAACGATATGTAGATGCTTCGTTGTACGGAACAAGGTATGATCTGGAGTGTCACACAACAAGATCAAGATTAGGCCAAGGTTAAGATCAAGATTAAGGTAGTAAAACAAGGCTACTGTTGTAGATCAACCTAGATTTAGAAAAATTCATAGTTGTGTGCATATCCTGCTCAATAGTCATCTCCTATTTTAACATACGTACAATTCTTCGTTGACTTTTGCCACTATGGGCTCATATTATCGCTCTGAAGTACATGAATATGATTGACTATACATTGTTTCGTTGCAACGTTTCTCGAACGCCTGGCATTTATCTCCTCTTAGTAATTTGGCTGTGCTTAGCTTCTTACGATTGAAGATTCATTTTAAAAAACCCTCGATTCCCACTCACATTGCCGGACGGTATATACGATGCTATTGCGTCCATAGCTAAGGCTCTGGATAATGATTCCTACGACAGCAAGAGCTGGGAAATTTTATCAGCGTTCGATGGCTTGCACCGTGTCAATGATAACTTCGTTAACGAAGTAGAGTTGTCGATGTTCAACGGCAGACAGACTGTATGTACCTCAATAAGGCTTCTAAGCCGACACGTCAGTTAAGTGAGGGCATTTTTCGACGCTACGCGAGACGGCGGAAAAATTTGCTTGTGATTTTATCGTATGAGCCACTTAACGATTCCAGAGTTGATATCAGTGTCGTCTTCGAAGCGGTAAAAGCAATCTATGTTCTGTTTGGAATTCAGAAGCTACCCGGCAAAAAAAGGGAAGTTAACAGCTCCAGCGTGCAAAATTTTAACGGGAATGAGCACAGATTCAATTACGTCCGATACTGCGATAAAGGATCCAGAAGACATGTCTTCAAGCAGAGCAGAGAACTAGCTTCAAAAAAGTTTTCCTTCCTTCCCGAATTCGAAGGTCAAAATGACAATCACAAATAAACACGAAGAAGTGAGAGAAGATTACTTTCTTCTTGCTGCAGTGGAAAGAGCTACCCAGCACAATTCCAGATACGCGGCATAGGTGATTCGCGTCGAGTATGCCACTGAAACTCCAACTGAAGTGCGCGGCTTCGTTGGAAAGAGCGTCACAAATTATTCTGGGGATTATGATATAAAAAGTGCAGGCAATAGAATAGGAGTGAGCCGATACAAACGGTGGAGCTGCAACAATTGTCGGGCCTTCTCAATCGAGCGAATAACCTAGTCAAAAAACGTACGTGTACTTGGCACACCTCGCTTCGTACGCAGTCGACAGATACCTAGAAACATAGGCGCTGAGTGCTAGATCCTAAAGGAGAATTCGTGTAATTAACATCGATGCCGAGGGATGACTGACTATGGCAGAAGCCCTATCCCTAATGCGTGACCGCGTCCTGTATGAAAACAAGGCTCCTCTATTCACGATTACCACCCTTACCAGCGCTGCATGACGTTATGCTGGATTTCCTTATTCTACTGCAGTGGGCAACGGTTTAGCTCAACGGTGTAGCACGGCTCAATGGTATACCTTCAGCAATTTGGTTATGAATTTCTAAAAATGATTTGCATGCTTTTTGTTTGCTTGGTTTTAGAACTGCCCAAGATTTTTAAAGAAAATGTGAATCTTCAGCATGCAAAATGCAAATTTGGTATCTGGATAATCGCAATGGGGTAGTTTCAACGTAAAAATAGGTTTACGGTGAAAGAACACTAGGTTGCATTGGTTGGGAGGTATGAGATAATCATACTACGACTAGGTTGTTATAGGGGAATATCTGAAGTAAGGTAACTAAATAGCCGAAACAGGATTACTTAGTGGACGCAGTCAAATTAGGTAATGGAACAAGGTAAGCAAGATAACCAAATAAAGGGCACAATTACTTTAGGCTGTACCTCCATAACAATTAAAAACATACTCACCAGTATAGTACGCTTCTTTATGATACAAGTCTCTATACTCTCGTTCCACGTAATCCATTTAATTGAGGTGCTTGAGGCTGATTAAAGTGCTAGTGATTTTCAAACGTTAGCAGTTTTGTTCTGCCACCTAATTATACGCGTGCTTACTTTAAGTCAAGCATATTGAATTTCCTTGTTGGTTTTATACACCTTCAAAGGGTGTGCACTGTGCAGAGGTTGCAGTGGGCAGACGAGCAGGTCGGAGGCATGATTGAGGTAGGTTGTGGCGTGAAGGCTATCTGAGCTTCCAGGCAATTCCCGAATCTGAAGACATGGACAAACGGAAGACAGGCCTCTAACACTCCGAGCAGTATTTCTAATGACATATTGAACTGAGTAACTCTAAAAGATACAACATTTTTGCGAAGCAGAATGACGTTTGCGTTGTTAGCTATCAATGTTTTACTTTCGGAAATCGATATCACATATATTTTATGTGCCCCATAGATTTTACATAAATAACGAATAGAATATAGAAATCAAGTAATTCTACACAGCTTCACTGTACAGCTACATGAAGTGTAGTAGTCCTTTTACGCATTCTGCTGTAAAATTAAGTACGACCTTGCCAAGTATATACATAAGGCAATGCAGAACTTACTTGACAACTTGAGAACTTTTGTTTCCGATTTTTGAGGTAGGAGAGCGGAATGTAGGCAAAACGAGGATAAAGAAAAAAAGTAAGGTTGATACCCTCAAAGTGTCAAATAACTCTAACTAAAATATCAAAAATACTTTTACGGGGTGCAAGTTTGCATCGTCGATTAATGATCTATTACAGGTTTCGACAAAGATGACCTAGAGAGCAAAGCGCCTCAATGGAGTCACTAATTTGGGTATTGTCGCATTGGAAAGCCGATCCAATCCCCGCAATCTCGGCGGAGATCACTGTTTCTATAGGATAGTGTTTGGCTCGCATATAATAATACGCGGGAAGTACATCGCTATATGGAACGCCTAAGAATATTATTGAGAATATTTATACAAATGGCCTTGTTCTTTCAGGGTCCGCATAGCTACTGATAGCTAAACGAGCATCTGACAATATGGAGCGTCCACGGCACAGTTACGTATACCTTCCACTATAGTCAATGCCCTTGGTATCGTTATCATCATCATGAAATAAATCATTCTTTTTTTTTCTATTTGACGTATCTCTGTAACAAACTGTTTGGTGCTCGAGCAACGGACTTAGGGCAGTCTCCCTAAAACTATGCATAGCACAGAAGCGCCACAGACTTCTAGGTGGATGCTAAAGTAGAAATTATAAAAACTAAGTAGGAACTGATTATGTAAAGGTGAAAAAAAGCTAAATATAATTTACCTTAACCAAGACTGATGATAGATCTATTGAGTAAGAGAGTTCCCATTGCACGCGTACAGATAAACGTGCAGCAAAGCAAGGTTATGGTACACATACATAAACTCAGAATTATAGCATTTGTAAGATGCTTAGAAATTCAACAAATTTGCGTGAACTTACATTTGCTCTTTTATAGGAAATCTTCAACGTTTTATTGTAGAGCATTCCCTTTATAATTGTTCAATTTAGAATCTACTGCTATTCGGATAATTAACTTTTGACAATCTAGCCACTGAGTGACTGTTTCTTCCAGTTGTTTTTTTTTTTACCAAAAAAAATAGAATTGTTGGTATAGGGTTAACTCAGCAAACACTTTTTTTAACCGATTTCCCTGGCTAATCTGCCTACTAGCAATTGCATGCCGTCATATGCAATGAAGAAAATTGGCTCGGTGATTCCAAACCAGCGAAGTAGTACAGCTGAAGTTTTAGCTAATACAGAAATGAAATTAAAAGCGACTGGACGTAAGTTATACTTGATTCTCAAAGAATCTTCCGATGAGCGCGATTCTAACAACGCACAGTTTGTACGATACAAAAATATTATGAGCTCTGATGTAACGCTCCTTGGATAAGACACTTAGATCAGTACTTATATAAAATGTAGTCTGTGTGGTAAAGTATTTTGCATATGAGAGAGTGGGGTAATCATTCCTTAGCAGTTTGAGGGCCCAAAGGACCTGGATCGATCTACGTTATGTGACTTCTAAAAAACTGAAGAAGACTTCCAGAAGGTAAAGCATAATATCCTCGATAGAACTTTCGTTTACAAGGCTGGAAGACTCATCAAGCCAGTCAATTTAATACACTTTGGTCTTTTATATCGAAAGTTTGCTTTCGTAAAGCATCACGTCAATTGCCAATTGGATCTTGTAGATTTGTTTCAATAAACGGTAGATCTTTTCGGCATTTCATGCGATTTTTGCACCTTTGTAATCGTTGGCCATTTTTAGCCCTTGATCTTTTGAGACCTTTGACCTGCCTTGAGGCCAAAACTTAGTTTTTTTTTAGGTGAATTTTTAGTATGTACTGTATTTTCGCGCCTTCTAAAGCAGTCTACACCTGCTAATACAACTTGACGCACGATTACTACTAGAAACTGCTAAAAAAAAAACAACTAAAAAAAGTATTTTTGAAAAACAATGAACAAGTTAATGCTGTAGGTGTTTAATAAAAGATGCAATTAGGGTAAATTAAGGTTATATTAAATAGACATAATCGGCAAAGATGACACATCTTGGATATGAAGCAAATATTAGAAATGTCTTCAGAACAAGTCATAAAAGCTTTGATTTATGCCGTCCTGTATATGTGTGTAAACAATATAGAGCTGTCAGCCACGATATTTAGCTCAACTATATAAAGCACGCGTCGGTCAAAAGTTTGGTCGTATATGTTAGAAGTGTAGCTTCGTTTCCACGTACCGAATACGCCGTTAACCTTTACAAGCTAATAGCTCAGTAGTAATACGTGGACGAGCATTTGCGTAACCTAGACAACTGAATCGGTAACTCGCGAACTCGTGTTTGGATGGGAATACGTTTAAAGATAGATAATAACAGTCAATAGGGTATAGGATATAAAATCAACTTAAGTAGCATTCACATAGAATGAGGCCAATTTAGGTACGATTGGCGAAATCTAGTATTTCTAATGCAATCAATTGTATTTTCGTAAACCTCGTGACTTTTTCTTTTTACTAGTTACTAGTATAAAAAAAAATCCCCTCTACATGAATATGCTTCCGGGTTCCCTTGGCAGTATCTCCCGTTCTGTGCACGTTCGGGGCGACGGCCTCCGCCGGCGAACTGTTCAGGTTATATGAAGGACTCAGTGGTTTTCCCTGTGATGAAAAGAACCACCTCACTTCGCACGAAATAGGCAGACACGTAGCTCCCCCTTTATTACCGCACCTGATCTCTTCCGATTTTACCCGTATTCCCTTCAACTAACGCACCCCACAAAGTGTGAAGTAGACGCTCACTGAGGCGAATATAATTCGAGATACCATGATAACTTGCTATCATATTGAACATATGGACTTCAACATCAAAAAGCGTTGATTGCTTCTGTCGTAAGGAGGAAGATCTATCTAGTGCTGCCCTGATCGAAACATTGTATAGCTATTCATAAGAGCCAGTGTGATTGAACCATGCGTCCAACGCTGCTTTTCCATTATAATGTTGTAGTAATTGTTGCATATATTCTTGTTGTATCAGTAGTACTATTGCCATGTTGACAAAAGCATATTATAGTTGGCGTCGCTATTTACAGCCGGTGATTGTTCGCACCGTTATCTACCCCCTTAATACGCAGTCGTCTTGGTTTTTTTTTTATTATTATACAGAAAAAAAAAGTTTATGACGTAATTCTGTATCGGCAGAAACTAGGCATTGGCGGAAAGCGCTGAGGGCGTAGTCGATGAGGTCAAAATGTGTCAATATGAAGAATTTACAGCACCGATATTTTAAAAGGCAATAAATTTACCTTAATACTAACGCAATACGAGCTGTGGATCAATAGAAGACAATCGTTCGACCCAATGGCATCAAGCATCCAACTCGAACCTATTTGCCAAGACCACATTATTCCTACACACAAAATATATCGAACATATTTCTATTTATAAATGTTGTAATTATCAAACCGTATCGATAACAATCACTAGCACATTGCTCACTGAAGCCTATCTTGCTAATAACCTCTTTAATATGGGTGTTCGGGATCTACGGCCACTCCCACAGCGCAGACAAGATAGTTACGCGCAGCGGGATCTTGCACTAGACCGGGTGCAGACCCATTATAGCGACGCAGAGATTCGTGACGGACAAAGACATCTTTCCACCTCGGACGTATATATCAGCTTTTACAGGTAAATTGTCAATATTGCACGCGGCAGTCGGTTCGTTTCGTCCGGTAGGATCACGTGCCTACTTACTGCGTGTTACGAATGGTTAAAGAAGAGCCTGCATGGCCTGACTATCATTATTATTGCTCAATCTCAATCGATCGCAGCCTTCGAGAACGAGCCGCCCAGCGTTAGTCACCAAGCGGCAGGGTATCGTCAGAGCATCATCGTTATTTTCGCCATAACTGTAGAACCTATTGATACGACACAATGTTCTGCCAAGAAGCAGAAACAGCAAAATTTTCAACAATTTTGTCCGAATAATAGCTGGCTACTTACAAGACACAGCGTATCTTTTATCCCGGTTATCTCGATTTTCCTCTCCTATCTGAGTCATTATGTTTTCGGGTCCTAGTGGCCGATTTCGATTCATGTTTAGCTTGTCAGCCAAAAAGAAAGATACCCCACGAAGGTCGTATAAATCGAGCCGCGTGCTGTTACAACACACAATTAGCCCCTGCGACGATCTGGAACTCCTATAAAAGACGTAAACGCTTGATAGAGAGGAGCCTGTGAAACATAACAGCCCCGAAGTCATCCGGAAAGGTTTTTTTGAATGAAACTTCCGAAAGAAGACATAGATGAGCCCAAGGCTAAAAAGTGAGGGACTCAGATGCCAGGTTGATCGCTGTAGAATGGAGGCTTTGGCCGTCTGAACTTTTAGAAAAGCCTAGCTTTGTTTTGTCCAGAACCTTTAAAATCAAATGGGATTGACAGATTTCAGTTGCTCGATGATATGGGAAAGCTTTCGAAGCAAAATCAATTCCTTGTCTATTAATACTTCAGTAGTCGATTGTACGCCCCTTTTGTCTGGTCTGTATACTGTCTTGCAGAGACAAAGATGTATTCGTTCATGGGGGGAATTTATAATAAGTTTTAGTATCAGATAAAATATTCAATAATGTAGTAGAACTCAAATCGTTTATTTTATTTTTTTTTTTAACAAAATGTAAGTGAGATGACAGGTTAAGTAGAGTTACAGCCCTGTTTATGTTAGGTGTCTACATCTACTTTGCCTGATGGTCTGCAACGACGTTTGCCAGTAGCAGTTCCTGAAGAGCCTGATGCAAACTCAGGTTGACTGGAGCACATAAAATGCAGGTACTTAAATAGCTATGCAATTTGCATCTCGATATCATTCTAGTCGAGCTCGAAACGTTTGGATTTATCTCGCGTAGCGTCGCCATTGAATAGCCGGCCAGTTTTTTTTTTGAGGACCTTTTCTCCGGGAAACTAGCAATTGACAGACTAGCAAAAACAGACTTAGTTTTTTCGAAGTTGCCCGATGCCTCTACACTCGTCAGCGTTGAACAACGAATTTCGAGAACACTACGTATCCCATATGATATTATTTCTAACTTGATGGAAACTGGCAGCCTGTTTAGAAGATACAGGCAATCCTAATTTTCCTTCGTATTGACTTCGTAAGTAAAGTATCTTTACTTGACGGCAGTAATTTTATGATATCTACATATAGTGCTATGCAGAGTCTGTGCGTGACAAACACTTTTCTATGGGCAGTATTTTGTCAAGCAATATTGCCAAGGACAAAACAATTGAGTTGTTAGCACGTTGCTAATTAAATTATCATGTTTATATTTATGTTTGTCTAGCTGAATACGTAACACTGGTAAAGATGTAAAAGCGTATATGGTATTTTAGGCAATATAGAATCAGCAGTCGTGAAGCTTTTCGAAATATTTCTTGGACGTCAAGCGGCTGGCTAAAAGAACTATGCGAAATTTCGAATACAGATTTCTTCACCTCAATGCTTTGCTAGGAAAGTTCTACATTATGAGAAATAGACAATCCTTAGCCATTTATTTAGAAATCATATTTGATTGATACTATCTTTTTCGCATCATGTTGTCGATGTCCGCGATCACACTCAGCGATGTCCTGCACCACCGGCAGGCCGATCGTGCAGCCCGATAGAAGCACGTTACCGTGCCCGCGTGCGGTGTGTAAACTGACGTAAACGCGTCAGGTAACCATCATAGGACTACAATTCAAGAAATGACTTATCACTGCAAAAAATCAGTAAGTCAACTCGTGGTCGCTAATTACCAGGTGTTCTTACTGCGATACAATTTTATGCAGCCGTGTGTGTTGGCTAAGAAAAGCATCGCATATAGAGCTGTGTGATCTTCTATCAATCTAAGATCCTAGATGGAGTTTCCCTATCCCGCGAAAGGACCGACTATCTTTACTACGTAATGCAAAACAGTGGGGCAGGATTCGAATTTGAGCCAAGTAAAATTGATGTCTTAACTCGCCAGAATTGTTTTACGTAGCGGTGGCAAGTTATAAAATACTGAAACGCCTACCAAAATGTCGAATGCCTGTCCAGCTATGCGTCAGGTTGATTATTTGGGTTTAATGTTGGAAATCTATGTGCTTTCTTGTTTAATTTTCCTACGATCGATCGTCGTCGCTTCTATGATATACGAATAAATTCCTTTCATCGATCGAAGGGGCACTCAATAGACCATTGTTAGCGGTTTGGAAAGTTGCCAATATGGCGATTTGACAGAATTTTGGAATACAGAGTGTTAGATAATGAAATTCTGCGAAAGAATCTCGTAATAATTTAAAGGGCATTTTGTGTAGGCAATATTTTTCTCTTGCATGACAGGTCCCCATATTTAAACGCTTGCTTAACGAAGATATTACGAAACAATGGCCTAACATCAGCAAACACCAGTATCTTACCAAAAAGCTAATTCTTAAGCATTATCGTGCAACGATTTAGGTAAATATGTCTGAACAAATAATTTACTAAAAACCTTACTAATCCTTTAAGCTTATCATTAGCGAGAACTAGCGATTGTCTAACAAGAGATCGTTGTTTCGATTAGAGCATACGTTTGCAGAAGCATCGACCGGCATGTTTTCATGTACACAATTCTCTCCCTCAAGATCATATATATTCAGAAACAGACTTTTTATGATTAACAACGACCGGCCAGAACACGAAACAACGAACAAGTTACAATGGCCAATCTCAAAAAACAATTCCTAACAGTTTGACAAACGGTCGGTGACGATGCAATGGATAGAACCAAAAAACGAGGCTGGCCGGCGTTTAGAGACGCACGGCGACACATCATCGAACCAGACGGACAGAGCGATAAAGTAACTACTAACTGCAACGTTAACTAGCAGAAGGATTTCAATTTGATGCGATGTCTGCAACTTCACAGGACGAACCTTTGCTGCTAAGTCTTACGTTGTTGAATGAGCTACAGTTTCGACAGACTCAAAACCCATTGACGGTCATGGAACGCAAGAAAAATAGCGGGAAAAACATCTGCAGCCCGTTGGTTATCGTCGTCACTGTCGTACTAGTTGAAGAAGCTATTGATTATGATCAGCCGATTTATCATTATACAGCAGTTTTGCTTGAAGTTAGAAGTGTTGACATAATCGCAGACGGGTCAACCAGCCAACAAATTCAGACCAAAAAAGAAAAAAGTAACCTATCTAAGATCACAATGAAGTAAATACAGATCTATATATATACATATATAGGCAAACATGGCATACAAATATATTTCAATCACTAACATTTTGCCATCCTTGTTCGACTAGATGCACAGCTTTTTATGATACCTATATGCAAGTATGCGTCAAAGGAAAATAGTTACTTACAGAATACGTAAGTAATGTAAAATGTTTGCTTATATATTGTTTTGAAAGAACCGAAAATATTAAAAAACGCGAAAAATTTGTAGCGAAATTTTGTCGTGATGACTGCCTGTAGACTATGTCCATGATATGCAAAAACATGCGACAATGCGCACAAATTGTAAATATAGATTTTATACACGATAGTGATTCAAAAAACAATGACGCGAGCTTGACGAATTAACCCGATGCTGTCTGTAGTCAGGTACATCACACAAAATCTACTTCGATTTGAGTTTTGCTTTTGAAAGTGCTTCGGGTCCATCTAGCGGCGTTTCCACCGAAGTGCTTCCAACCTACATTGCGTATCTTTATCTACTAGGGGGTAAAACATTTTTCATTGAATATAATTTAGTTTCTCTTTCACGCGTTAAGTATCATCACATAACAACGCTTAACCTAACAAAAGTCTGCTACCTGACAAGCGCAGGTTGATCCTGTCCTACACCTCTGTAGATTTTGCGTTTCGACATGTCCATGTAAGTATACTGTGCTTAACGATCTTAATAACTGTATTAGCAAACTAAATCAAGCTTCGAAGACGGAGAGCTGACTTCGAATGAGCGGACAACATCTTACAATGAGGTGGTAAGTGGTCTTTTTAACGCGCAGCCTGGCTGACCCCTGTTGCTGTTGGCTATACATTGCCAACAGTTACGGAAGTGCCATCACCCGCTTGTGCTACCACTAGCCCTCTGCGTTCCCTACCTATCATTCTCGTTTGCTGTAGCTGACTTGTCTATTCCTTTCGGTATTTTCCTCTACAGCTTCTTATACTGCTTATGCTTCTTTTTACGCAGCGTATGTAGATACGCTGTTTCATCGTGTTTAGCATTATTGTCAAGTCTTGCGCACTACGAATGTCAGTGAAGGGGCCTGCTGGCGGCTTCTAGGGTGAGTCCGTTGTCGTCCTTTTGTCCCGCCCAACCCCAGATACGAAAGCTAAAGAAGCAACGAAGCTTCCGATGCCGCGCCTGACAATAGTGCTGGGCCAAAAAGGTTACTGTGGGCACTTCTGTACTCGTTTGCCTCCTCTCTCTCTCTCTCTCTCTCTCTCTCTCTCTCTCTCTCTCTCTCTCTCCCCTCCCTTTCTCCCCCTGTTTTCTCTTGGCCCGCTCTTGCGGGCTGGCTTTTTTCTACAATAGCTAATAGGAACTCCCGCACCTGATGTTTCTTGTTCTTGCCACCACTAAATACGCAGGTATACGAGCTCGCCGTGTAGCCATAGACGTTATATATAGATATATATAATATAAAGTTACGCACTGCTTGTAGATACAAGTGCTTTCACTTTGTGACGCTGGTGCTGAACAAGAAAAATAACACAGATCAGCCACAGCGGCACGAAGGCCTCCATTTTCTGCTAATATAACGCTTCCTGACATATGGTAAGCCTGTCATCTCCTTAAGGCAATGCTTGAAATTGATTCGACTACTTTTTCTTTAATTGAGAGATCTGGTTGTTGGCGACGCAGACAGCGTGTGGCCGGTTATTTTCTCCATTGTCACTGACCACTATCGGCTGATGGCTGTCGGTGCCCTGTACCGCTGCCCTGACCGCTCCTTTAGTCTGTGTATATAATGCGAATGTGTTTGTATGTGTGAAAACAGCGTCGATTCAGAGCGTTTGCCTATGTGGCAAGGGCGAGCAAGAGAGTTCGGGGCATTTAAACAACTGGCGATGCAATGGTGGCCGTCGCACGGAAGCCTCCATAGTTACACTTCAGATCATTAGGAAAGTTTATCCGATGAAAGCCGTAGCTATTTCAGCTCTAACAATACGATAGCGGTAATAAGATCAAATAATTTTTTGTTTGCAGTAGCGACTGTATGGACGTTCTAGACTTCGGCATGCTGGTAGTAATCATACTGTTGTTGTTACTGCCACGTAACAATAAAAAAAGCCGCCTATACTTAGCCGTTCTTAATGTAATAATCGACTAAATGATTTGAAAGCAACTTTCCGGCGCTACCGAACGACGCTTTTGAAATCCGTTTAACGAGGTTTATATACGAAAAATGATCTAGTATAATATATCGAATTTGTAAAAAATAGTGTCCTTCTATTTCGAGAATGCATGTTCTCTATTACTTTTAGCCTCTATTATCCTCCATATTGGGGGGTAATCGCAGAAAGCACTAAGGCTAAGCTAATTAATAAGGAGATTCGATGGCTCAGTTATTATTGTTTCACGTTTTTACCAGTATTGTAACGTAGTTTACATGCTTTTCAGACGTGGTGACACTTAGGCTCTCTGATGGCGACTTGGACAACTCTGACAGGTAGCGCCCTTACGTCATAGTAGAGGACTGAAAAGGAAATAGGAAGGAAAAAGGTACATAACGATTGTTGCCATCATGTAGGATTGCGGTTAAAGCACTCTAACAGCAATATTTTATATTATCAACACGATTATTACCCAGAAATTGAAATTAAAGGATTAATAATATATCAAAAAAAAACATTAAATTAGATTTTAACATTATAGTCAGTTTCTAAGCTAATGTATTGTGGCTATATGCTTAACGTAAAACTGCCGATTCCCATGTACACACACGCGTAATGTTTACGTCCAAGGCTCTTGGTGGTGTCCTCTGTATAGCCTTAGGTATAGGTTGATATACTTCGGAAATTAGTAACACATACAGCTCCTATGACGTTCCGCTTTCTCGTAGCTGTTTCTGGGACTGTATTGATTACATTCATCGTGAAGCAGTCTCAGAGAAGTTCGGCTTTCCGACACAACGAACAGTTCCATGGCATTCAATGGGCTCAGCACTTAAAGCTTAACGTTTTACAGTTACTGAATTGCTATATAGACTGTCTGAACTCTGTAGCTACAACTTGAATGTTCCATTTGTTGGGGTCGGGGGTCATGACCACTACTAGTCCACTGAACGGTGCTAATTTTCTGGAAGCACGGAATAGTAGAACGATTTTTGTTACATGTGCACTATTTAACCTGAAGTTTATTGTCTGGCTTTCATAGATCTAGGGGCACAGCAGAATTTCTATTTCTCATATGTGAATGACTCCATATCTGAATCTCTTTTCAGAATTTTTACATACATACATGTCTATATATTATATTTAGGCTGGGTGATTATAAGCAATGACGATTTTGTTTACAGAAGTGTATCTATATACATATGGTTTGCAACAAAACTAGTAATTATTGATTTGTTAGACATTTGTTTGTCTGTTAGAGAAGTTTTTTTTCAAGACAATAATTAGGTTTACACCTCTCCATTCACTGGTTAATGCCGGTGAGTCTCGTTGACCTTAATGGGTGCCTCTGAAATATAAGATATTATATAGCACACTAGAAACACATCGTTCTTTCCATTTTATAGGACAGGTTATTAATAAGACAGTTTGTTTCTAGCGATGTAGGCTTATTTGTTCGCCTACAACCCCCGATCAACTTTCCGACGACGATAATAAATGCCCAACGCATCAATTTTTAAGCTACTACACAAGCTCATATCGACTTGTCCCACTAGATGCTATAGTCTATAAGAACTCCAGTTCTTTTAGTAAAACACCTTAAGAGTTTTTGGCCCTTTATGACAGTAGTGAACTGATCTGATCTGTTACCTGTCCATATAAACACCAAACCCGAACGCAACAGCATTTCCGGATACCAAGTCACTGAAATGGAAGGACTGAATTACGCCGTTAGAAACTTGGCTCAAGTTTATGAATGGCGATAATTAATAATTCTAATTAAAGTTGAATAGATAATATGGGCCGAAAACAAATCACGACCCAGTTGGCAAATCCGTAAACCGAGCGTCACCACCAAACAAATCAATGTCGACCGCGCATGATCTTCTTATGCGTAGCTTTATCATGGATCGTACTCCTGCAAGAAAATCATTCCGTAATAATATAATTTCATAATTGTATTATCTAGTATCAAAAGAAATGTCACGTTAACACAGGCGATATTACATCAGTGTGTTTCAGAATTTGTACAATGACTTGATCGTCACTTATGTTCAGACCGGACTAATCATAGACCCATAACTGGACAGCCGTTTTTTTCTCGTTTAACAATGAAACGTTCACAGTTGGGTGTTTGCTAAATTATATGATGAGCGAGCAAAGGCCAAAGCCATACATAACTCTATCGAATGTAAAATTTAACTAAAATGAATTAAAACTTATCAGAGAGAGAGAGAGAGAGAGAGAGAGAGAGAGAGTTAGAATTAGTGCGATAGTCTTAATCATATAAATTTTGTGAAAGTGGAACTGGCAAGCGTTTACCTGCATGTCTGAACAAAGGTGTCATTTCTTTAAAAAAATTAATACCATTGAAAATAAAAAAATGACTAATTTTCAACAGTCTCGAATGCAAACAGACACAGGTTTATTTTAGATAAGCCTCAACATGAACAGTCAGCACAATTCAGTTGGACCTGCTTCAAAGACACATGAGATAATCAATGCAAATTTTGTCTCGATCCAACTAATCAATGAGAGTTGAATAAAAATGAATATAGGATCAAACTTTAACCTGGAGGGGCGAAATTTAAGTTTGAGCGCTTCGGAAAATTTCGACAGGCTTGTTTTGCATAGAAGTTCTTCGAAGTCTGGCTTCCTAGATACTTTTCGTTCTGCTTTTATTTCAATTGTTCGGATTATTAGGTTAGCAATTAAAAAATAGAACAGACGAGGTCTGGGGGTAGCCCCATAAATCCCTTGATCCCTTCCACGAATGCGTTCTTTATTTATCAGAGCATCAGTTTGCTGTCCAGGTATTGAGCACGGGTTTCGAATAGCTAGGTAAAGAAGAGTTGGCATTAGTGAGAGTCAGCTTAAAAATGGAAACTACTACTAGGAAATATCGAGATCGGTAGCTTAGAAACATTCATCTATACGACGATTTATATGGCGAATATATATTTACTATAACGAAGAAGTGAGCATAGACTCCCTTGATAACACGTAGCAAATTCAAGTTGTGCGGAGTTAACAGCAAAGCATATATTAAAAATCGAGAGAGAGAGAGAGAGAGAGAGAGAGAGAGAGAGAGAGAGAGAGAGAGAGGCGAGATCATCAGGCTTACAACCCTATGTCAAAAATGTAAGAAAAAAAAAAAGCAGATATTTTGATTACGGAACAAAAAAAGTACACAACAGTAAAATAATTAAAATGAGCTTATTCCAGTACATTTATTTTTATTCTCAAAATTGGAAAAAAAACTATAGTAGAACAAATGCGAATTAGGTTAGCTAAATGCGTATTCACAAGTCGCCCTTAAATATAACGTCCATTCTATGGACCGCTTAATACACCTCTACTTTCCGGCTGTTGGATTGTATTGTTGGCATAGCGACGTTCTTCCTAGTCACGTATGGCTTGGTACCGTTTCACATTGAAGTCGAAGGCGTACTTCCGTCCTTTGGTTTGTTTTTTTTTTTTTTTTTTTATATATAAATCATTGTTACAAGCTGACTTGCTGCGTCGTTTTTCTACAGAAATCATTAAGAACGGAACGAAGAAAAGTCGACTGGTTTCCTCTATAAACGGGTGTGCTGTTATGCTGTTTATCTCATTGCCGATGACAAACACGTGGTTTTTTCAACCTTTCATCTCATTCCTTCCGCGATGTGGCAGGTAGCTATTCACTATAGGGTACCGACTTCGACTAATACACATTTGAATTTTCCCGCCAACGCCCATTCTATCCAATTGGTCATAGAACGGTTAAAAGAACTAGAGGTGAATCAGTATTGCTTTCATTTAGGCAGGCAATTTAAGTAACTGTAGAAACATATCTCATATGTAGGATAAGGTTTCATAATCGACTGTTAGGTCAAGCTTTCATGTGATTGAGGTTAGTGCAAATTTCAAACTCAGATGCCCAGCTTTGTTTCGTACCTCTATAGTCTAGCTCTACGGGCTCTTCTCAGCTTAACTCGGCCTATTGCAACGTTGTCATTTTGACGAGTCTGAAAGTAAGCCTGCTAGCTTATCTAGGACATAATGCCAGTAGTGGCGACATGCTTAACCTGACCCCGACGACCCGCAGATAGATTCCGCTTGATCTAGCTCGGGTCTCTACGCAGCGGCTTAAACGGCAGACATTTGAGCCGCTGCGTTCAGTCTAGTAGATAGATATCTTAAGCGTCGATTACAGGCGGCATTCGTCGGCCAGCAGCATCGTATACCCGTTGTTTTCCCCTGTCCATTAACTTAGATTGCCATGTAATAATCGTGGTCCGAGTCGCTACCATTAAAAGTGCTATGATCTCGTTATCCCAGTTCTGGACATTCGTATTAATCGTCTTCACGCTAACGTTGATTCCAAACGACGAATTGTATTACTTCAGCATGACGTATACGTTTATGTATTGAATGAAGTGTCGTCAAAAATGCAGTGATTAACGTAGAGCAGATTACGCCATTCTCAAAAACACCTAATTTTTTCGGTTCCGCACGAACTATGTGATATTGCAAACTCAATACAGACAATTGTCGTTGCGTAAAATGTGGTACAAATGGTCCTTAACTCGAACGTCGCATAGCATAAAGGATCAATGTTCCTTGTCCTATATGGAATGTTCGTACATATTGGCTATTGCGAAACTAATTAGTGTTATAAAAAAAGAAACTCGAAAGAATATATGATAGATATATGACAAAGAGATGTAGGTTGGCCACTGAGTGATTTACCTATTTATGTTCGGCAGTGTTAGTTTAACAAGCATTGACGTCTCGCCAAGAGTAATTAATTGTCTTGTCTAAAATAATAATGTCTGCTAAGTAAATCAGAATATAGAACACTCGCAGCTGCGCGTTCCAGCCGTGTGCTTTTGTTGTTATTTTTTTTTTTTCTAGTGTCGGAAGATCGAAATACGTTATTCTTTAACGCGAAACATCTTTCAAATCTGTCCAGGGTTTATATAGTTGTTATTGGCTATTCTTTGTCATTGAATCGGTCGGATCACGCGTTCACTACAGCCGTCTATGTGCCATGAACGTGCTTTCCTTTTTACAGATTCAGCTGAAATTTTTGGGGTGACATAAATCAATCTTGCAAGAAGCGATAACGGTGGGAAATGGAGCTAAACGTATTAGGTGTGCCATATTTGGGAGTGGATATTGACGACAGCTTTGCTACCGCGAATTTTTGAAGGACCCAACCTGTATAGCTTTTAGTTGAAGTGATGCTAGCGCCCAAATATCTCTTGAGTGTAAATATAGTTTTTGATAATACTCATCCGAACAATATCTTAATTAACGTTAACAGCTATTTAAAGTTAACGCATTCTCCTCTTAGTAGATGTATCAAAGGCGAAAAATCGGTACTGACAATACTTGGGTCTAGTGATAATGAGGCGCCTAAAATATTTGTTAGCTCTGGCTACCTGACCGCAGTCGATTGCTAGTCGCTTGGAAGTCTACCATTTTTTTTGTTCTTTTCGGATATACGCCGGAACCGCTTTAGGAAACTATGAAAAATTTATTTTTCTTCGTTGGGGTTACTGAACATAGACCCCTAACACCGCTGGCCCCCCCGCCCTCTACGACTCGGTGTCACTGGTTCTGAAACAGGGTTGTTGAAAAACCGCGCGTTGCAAACAACTGGCTGGTTTTGTACCAGAAACGTTATACGTTCCCGATTAAGAATCCAAATAGAATTCAGGGTCGTATCTTTAGCAAGGCAATTTACCTTTAAAATTTGAATTAAGCAACTAACACTTAATATTAAAAATGGCTATTTCGTCGAAAGGAAAGACTGAATGCTGCATTTGCGACACATTAAAACAATCATACTTCGAGAGCATCTGTTTTGGTGAATACGTAAGCTTAGCTTAGAAGATATGAGTATCTTCATTGGCTATAATCAAATACTAAAATGGCTGTTTTATTACCTAACTCATAAGTCATCCGCGTTTGTTACTGAATTTTGTTCTTATTGATTTTTTTTTTGTAATTTATCCTTTTTGATAATTATCGTAACTTCTACGACGAGTTACCCCAAGGGTAAACACTAGAACAGTTGGATGATAGCATGGAATCACCCTATTGAAATTTCGGGCGCTGGTACCTATTCGATCCGACTTCGTTACCTATGATATTCTTAATAAACACCGTCAAATTGATGAGAGTAAGGCGGTAAAGATCTACTGCTATTGTATTATTGATTGTCGAAGTGAGATAGGTTCATTCAAATATCAATTCAGCATATCTTTCAACGCTACTTCACCATACGCTATTACTACCTTTACAATAAGAATCCCTAACAAGCCGCGTGCGCATACAGTGAAGCCTGCGGGGCAATAGCGACTAGTCAATAATCAGTAGCTAAAGCTATTGCAGCCTAGAGAAAGCGAGAACACCTGAGGCATGCTTTTAAATAGGTATATTGCTTATACAAAGTCATAGATAACTATACAGCCGAATCTCCTATTCTGTTACTGTAGCATCCGAGTAAGTTGTAGGCTTGAGTGAATCAACTACTCGTTAAGATATATGACTTTACCCCCCCCCCCCCATAAGCACTTCCTTCCGCTATGTCCATTCTTTTACCGTACACCCCCCTCCGGAAGGGACGCAGTCGGTTACACGCTTGTCAGAGATGAATGACTCAAGAACAATGTGGCGTCAGCTGCGATCATCACTACTTAACCAGCAGCGTTTTTGATGAAGGCAAGGCCAAAGCGTGAATATCCTAATTCATTTCTGGGTGCAGAAATAAATCAGAATACGCCTTGAACCGTCTCGGATCATACCGGGAGCGACCGTCAACATTAGCATCGCATATTCGCGAACGCCATTCGGGATAGTTGTTCCGTCGTAACTTCTCTTTCTGAGCGACAAGACTAAATCCAAAGAGGCTAAGTGTAAACACTATTGCCAACTGAGAGGATGATTAAGTTCTGTATGTCTTCCGGGGCGCTTGGCACAGATTCAAGTACAGGTCCGCCTTTGTCAAACTCTGTTTAGCCGCTGCCAACCCGGCTCCGCTACAGAAGTACAGAAGGTTATGGGAACTTGGACATCGCGAACGCTAGCAGAAATTGTCGTGCCGGCAGCATCTGTCTGTTGTCATTCGCGATGAATTAATTAGCGACCACTACATCACGTTCAGATTAAACAAACGACGACAGGGAGGAAAAGGAAGGCAAGATGGCTGCAGTGTGTTATTTTTATTCTTGCTTTTTGTGGCCGCACAAGCAAAAGTGATCGAATAGCCCTGGCCTATACCGTGCTATTAGATTGTTTCTTTTACATAGATTCTATTGTATACAATTGCTGGGGCAAGGCATATGCGGCCGTACGGTAGGCCTTACTTCACCTTGCAACGGTTTTCCCATTACACGCAGTGTTGCATCTTGCGCGACGAATTTTCGAAGTCTCTTTGAAGTCTGCCAGCAAAGAAAAGTATGCCCTTGTTAATGGGAATGACGTCAGCATTAAGCGATAGAACACAAACTTCCTGGCAGCACATAGCAAATCGCTAGGCAGCAAATTATTGTCAAACTTGATAGATTTTCAACCACTTCTTCCTAGACCCTAATAACTAGTAACGTTTAGCTTTCTAATCAATACTGCAGTATCCTCGAATGTGTTTATTATACGCACGCACTCTGAACAAGCGCCTTTGTTGCGAAAATTCCCTTGTCCACGTTACTTACTGCCGTTCTCTGAAACCGATTTGGTTTTTCCAAGCCCTAGAACGAGCTTCCGTTCGCTGAAACTCGAGTCGAACCAGTGGATGATGTTTAATCAAGGAACGATCACGGTTTCTGTCATCGTTTGTAGATCGCGCCCGACGATTTAGCTGGTAGCTACCTCGATTAGAGTGAGTCAGTCTTCCGTTGCCTCGAATATATCGTCTATATATATATATAAGCTGTTGTTAAGATCCATCATCGCACGAATGTCAAGTGTCATTCGGCTGAGAACTGATAAGCGATTTATGCATGTTATATTTATAGGAGGTATCAGTTTTTTTTGGGAGAGAACATCCATTTTTTTTTTTTGGAAACGCCTGTGACATTGAACTCTTGGGTCTGAGTCAACGAACTGTGTGGAAATTGTGCAATGTCATCCGTGACGTTGAAGTAAGATCTCATATCACGGTAAAGTGAGCGAGTGGCAACGAATTGCGCAAATCTGATAAATTTATGTTGAAGTTTTTAGGACAGGCAATCATCGATCGATCGACGGTAATGCACAGTAGCAAGAGGTCCCTGTCTGAACCAGATCACCGTCAGATCGGAAGCCATTTAAATGATCGATGCTAAATATAATTGTAATATTTTGAATTAAAAAACGATTTTATATTTCAGCTTCAAGTTTAACTTGGAAAGCTTTCGGACCAGGTCACAATGTATCCACCGTACAGAAATAAGCCCCCTGCAAATTTTAAACGCCACGAAGAATATTACTTCACCCATAACTGCTACGTAACATTACAGCACTCGCATACTGTGTATATAGAGACATTTTCAATATTATCGATTTACCCGCTTCTGTTAGAGTGAATAATTATACTTTAGTGTTCTGTGTTTCGGATAATTATAACTCTGAAGTTCGCTGGTTCTCCTAGCAGTCTCTAAACAGCGGAGACAGAACGCTTTACACAGTCACGATCAGTAGCAGCTTCAGCTTACCAACCATTCATAGGGATCTTTATGTATTTTCACATTGTAGTGACAGATGAAGCTAGCGGACTAGAATGCTATGATGACTCAGAGTTGAGGGTCATTTTAATAATAAGCACTTTTTTAATTGCTCTTTTTCGCCGTGGCTGCAAGGGCGGCCTTTTTTGGTGATGGCGGATATTTGCCGATGAGCAGATTTGGAATCAAGTCAGCAAATTGACAGGTAGTGACGTTACTTGAAAAAAGAAAACAAGGGGCCTCAACCCTGTCCGACTCGAAGATAGGCCACTAACTTTCACAAATGCACAGCTGCACTGAAAACAGACGAGCAAGAAAAAAAGGTACATTTGAATGTACTAATAAATCGACAGTTCGTCATAATTCCCCATCTAACGCAAACATTATGTTTTAGTCAGGTTTCCCTAACAGTATATCTGCGTTTATTGTAGCCTACTTGGTTTCTGCAGGACAGAAACGTGGAGAATGCTCGGTAACATATTCTCATTCTGTTCGAAACGAATGTCTTTCAAAAGATAGTGACCAGATAGCTCACTAAACGCAATTAAAACCATCTTTCAATATATTCGTGGCGCTTGTAAACGAGCCTGTTGAACATGGTAATTACAAAAGGACCGGAAGCCTTCAATATAAAGGTCTCTCTTTCCTTTGACCATTCCTGACTCAATTAGTACCTATCGGCAACATCGACAATTTTCGAGATTTCCGCTTTAACGTGAAATTTAGTAAACGATTATCCTACTGGCTGTCATTCTTTTTTCCATTCATTCGTATAAATCTTACGCTCGAATCCGCCAGAGCATCCTCCTAGAGACGACCGTCTGTTTTCCAGACACCGTACCTCGTCCAGAGCCACGGTCTGTTCTTTTGACCAGTTGCTTCATTTTCTTCACCTTCGGAAGAGTCATGGTAAAAGCGGCCTGAGTTCTTCTGCTATCATTATCTTCGTCCAGATGGACTTCACCGCCAGTACCACTTAACTCTTCCTGTCAATCGCAGGACCATTGTAGTCTTGTAGCTGCTTTTTTTCGCTATTTTTTCTTCTCGCGCGCTTCTGCGATTTGCCTACGGTTGTCGACGTCACTAGCCCTGCTCCAAAGCCAGCTACCCGTAAGTATTAGGTATACTAGTAAACCGATTTGTTCGTTTTCGCCATGAGGATTGTCTAGCAATGGCGATGGGGCAGTCGGCTGAGATACAAAACCGTCCGCCGACGTTAGTGACCATCGTTACAGATCAAACTGCTATAGTCCGCGGTATATAGCAGCGCTGTGCCGCTGATGGTAGCAGCGCAATATTTTGTTGATACCCCACTTACGTTGATGTCTGTGCTGTTCTTGCCCGTTCTGCCGTAGGCTTAGTTGTTATAAGAATTTAGCTTGTCCTACCTTACCTTTTGTTGTGTTGTCTTTGCCTTGTATGTGCGTATCTTACCTCTCCTTGTCATCTTTTTTGCCCTCTCCTTCATCCCACCGGTGCTACGGGGGCGAGAAGGTCTCCTGCCCAAGCGATGTGGGGCCTCCGACAATCTGCCCTGGCTTCGTAGCGTGCAAGATTGGGTCGGAAAGACCCGTGGACTGTCTTGCTGATTTGAGTTGTCAGTGTTGAGCAGCTCTACAGGCTGCTGCCATTAGTTTGCGCACTAATGCCATCCACTCGCTATGGTTTTAACCATGTGCTCGCTTATGTGTCTTCAGTAGTGCTCGAGCGCCTGTGTGATTTAGCGTGAATAAGACGAGGTAGCGCAAAGGTAATTCGTTTGTTGGTATAACACTGCGTGAATTGCAATAGCCGTGGAAGTTGTAGCCGAATACAACGGTATAGCCGACCGTACTATAACTGGTTTCCGTTGTCCTGTTGAGATAGGCCTGTTTTTTTCGCCTTTTTCGGACCTAAACGGATCGCGGATTTCCTAAACGTTATCATTATTTTTACTGACGTATTGCAAAGCAGATACTACAAAGGATATCTCTAATTATCTATACTCTATTGGTGTCTTTCCGTTCAGCGGAAAAGTGATTTCGACGACAAGGGAAAGAGTACAAGCCATTGCAGGCTTGGAGTTCGCTCGGGACGTTGTTCTCGCTAGAAGCCGCTACAAGGTGGACTAAAGCTGTTTGTTGGTGTTGTTTCTATTGGAGTCTGTCCTTATCGGTGTTGTTGTTAACGTTGTCGACGGAAACGCTGTCAGACGAAACAGATACAATCTGTACTCAGCAAAGGTAAGCTGACGGAGCCGCGCTGCATAGGTACATACGTAGTACGGGGTGCTATCGCATTTCAGTATTCGACCAGATTGTTACAAGGCTCACAAATGAAGGTCATACATTCAATGAAGGATCTCATATTTAGATAAGTACGTCCCCGCGTAAAGTTCTTAAATTAATCGTCTAATGCTTTACGGCTAGATTTTAATTACTTTTTTTAGTTTTTTAATACATATATATATGTATTAAATATATACATATATATATATATATATATATATATATATAGATTAACTTTTGCCGTGAGTGTGTGGTTACTAAAGTGTGTGTGTGATTAAAATAGTGGTTGCTTCTATTCTTATATGTTTTTCTTGGAACAGAGTTCAGAAATAAGGTTTCAGTTAAAGGGGGTGTTCACAAGTTCCACAAAGGTTCTCGAGTTTATTAAAAGCCTGTAGAATACAAAGACAACTTCTCGTCGAGTCGGTTCTATTCGTTGTAGTTGTGTAGGAAAATGGTGACTCTTCCGCAAAGCGTTAGCCTTCAATAGCTCATGCTCACAGATGTACCTAATGCTAGCTCAAGGAGTTTGTGATACGAAAGGATTGTCTCACTTTATTCAAACGGCTGCGAATACGTTGATGAGTGACTTAAAGTTCAAACACTTCAATTATGCTCTGATCATATCTCATTTATGTTCGAGCGGTGGCAAAAACGCTCGAAGGGCAGACGATGTCTAATTAACAGTAAGATAGAAGAAAAGATATGCACGAAAATAATCCTGTGAATCAATTAGATGTCTGAATCCTCGTATTAATACAAAGCCAACCTACCAAAGTAAGGGAGTTTAAGGTGGCTCAAGTTTGAAACGGGGCTAGCCTTCTGAAGGAACACTGAATGGATGTAAACCTTAGAGCATTCATTCACTCGGATCTCTGGCGCTGAACATAATGGCTAGCCTGGTGACAGCGTTGCCTTTTTTTTTACATACGAAGGGAGTTAAAATTGTCTGCATTTTTGATCATTTTCGAGCAGGCTGCAGAAGCTGGTCTTTCCAGCTTCTATGTAGCTCTATGTAAGGGACGATACTGGATCTCACTCACGCCTTAGGTTTCAACAGTGTTTACGTTAGACCCTTATACTAGATTAAATCTGCCTTCAACGGACGAACGTTGAGCGTAAGCATGACGTTCATCGATGTTAGATCTGTTTTTCGTTTATATACCAATTACCACTCTAGAGTAACGAATCTAGATTCCATTACCATGGTCACATAGCCGAATGAACTATAGATCTGCCTGCCTGCCTGCCTGCCTGCCTGTCGATTAATACAAAACTCTAGAAAATCAATTGGGTTAATTCATGCTTGTTCACTTGTTGTTGTTGTTGTTATTATTGTTGTCGTCGTCGATGATGATGATGATGATGATGATGAGAATGCTCCCACTGAAATTAGACATTAGTAGGGTAGCTGCGTTGAAGGAATGGTGCGTTTAGTGACTTCTCTCTCCTTTCGCAGATGATGAAGTATTGCGTTCGCACTTCTAGTCTGCTATTGCCCTTTCCGGTGCCGGTAGATGCCGCGCAGGTGACTGGCGCTACATATTGTTGTTAGTTGTCGAAGGCACACACGCGCCAGCCGATTTTATACATTTCGCTATATAGCGACAACGCGTGCTATTTAAGGTATATGTGTGAACTCGACAAGAAACAAGCAGGGGAACGCGAGTGGGAACAGTTAGTTGTGTCCGGTATCGGTGGAAGATGAAAAGAAACCGTTACGCAATCTTTATTTGACGATAGTTTTCATCTTGATCCATCATCCCCACCGCTGTTGGCATCGTCGATGGGCGCCGGAATATGAAATCTCTCCGCTCACGATCTAAAACCGCTGGCCGGCAAAAGCAAGATCTAGAAATTCATCTTTTTTCAATCTAGCTATTACAGTATGTAGAATAATGAATTAGTAAAATTAGCGTTCTACTTTACATGCGGATAAGCTGCCTTTCTTCTCCTGACCTGGTAACTTTTGCCATTTCATTCATTTGACGCTATATAAATCATAAACGACAGAGACATTTAGAAAAGAATCGATCTCTATTATGCTGTTGCGGACATCATTTAATTTTCGATGATACCGTGATTGGTGGTTTGTGTAAAGGAAGGAGCGTAGTCAGTGAATTATCTTTATCAAGAATATATGTTTATCTTGTAATTTTTTATCAAGAAGGTACAACAATACTGACACATGTGATGTTCTTTCACGAAAATATAGCAGAGGATACTGACAGTAAAAATCGATAGCAACAACAGATATCATAGGTCCATCGGCTGAACGATCATCAGTCAGTGGGATTATCCAATAATCGGATTGCTAGCATTCTGAAAATAAAGCATAGAAAAAATCACGAAGCAGGAGAAAAACAGGCCTATTCAAATACGTGTCTACCATTTCATAGTATTCGCAGACACGTATACGAATGCTTTTAGCTTTGCACCTTTAGGGCAAAGGGCAACCAACTGCGTTTTCAAGTCAAGTTGCGGGAATCGCAATAGCTCCGAATGTTTTCTAGAGCGAATGCTTCATCTTGGAAGGTAACAGCTTTGATAAGTTGTGACCATAGGTGACAAGATATTTGTGCGGTGTTTTGAGGCACCTTTTTTGTTTTGCCACAACAAACGAGCTGGGCGTGCGTGTCTGTGTGGTCGGAATTTTCCCTAACGTAGTATGCAGCAATGCTGCCATTACTAGAGTCTGTTAATGACCACCGAACGTCTACAACGTTAGTGTATACTCGTCAAGTGAATCCTCCATATAATCTTTCTGGTACTTACGCCTCCTCGATGCTTTGTGGCTTCCGCATGCTATCCACAGTTATTGAAACCTTAGCCATTCTGATGCTACCTGGCAACATCTTTTTACAATGGGCTCGCTTAAATTGTTTTTTCTGAAAGGCTCATATATGTACATCTCTATCTTATTGGAAGCATGCTATTATTCCATGTATACGCTAACGTATCGATACGAAAAAAAAAAAAAAAAAAGATAAAAATAGGTCTATTCAAAAATGTTTCTCTCAAAAAGCATTTTACCCAGAGTGGGGAACCACTTACGAAGGTAGAGCTCTAAATCCTCGCATTAACAAGCCATGAGCCCAGTGAAGCCGTCGCTTTCGTCTACAGGTGTAAAGGAAATCATCTATATGTACACTTTCGTCTGTATACAGACCGTTGGCTATGTGTGTCATTTGTCTGCTTTGCACAACAGCCCAGCAACGGTTAAGATATGTCTGGTCAGTACTAGCCGCTTCGATTAAGTGCACGAACCTCATCTATGTCAGATGTAACAGCGGTGCAGCCAAGGTTCCCAATGGTGGCCGGGTACAAGGTGAATGATAATTGTTTCTTCTGCGGTGAAATTTATTTATTTCGGCTACCCACAGTATTTCGTAGTACTTCAACGTCACTGACGTTAGCGTATGACATAATCCTTCTTCATGACAGAGATGATTTAATTATTTGTGCTCAGCAAATAGCTGGACTCGCAATGTATCCTTGATACGGTGCCTGAGTGAATGCAACAGTCTTCCTACTAGTTAATGATTTGAATTAGCGAGCCAATTAGTAAGTGTATGATGAAGATTTATACGGTGAAACGTTTTACAAAAGCAATTGTCTATTACTAGTGCCAGTCGACGATTTTGATGTCAAGCCCTACAAATTTTGCCTCTGGATAAATTATATTTGGTCTTCCCTTAGAATTCGACTTGCCCTGGAACACTTACCACTGCAACCGTGTTAATAGATGAAGGTGATTTAATGGCACGACATTTTTCTCATAATAAATAGCCGGCTGATCTGTTCGGCTTGGAGTTGTTTTTTTTTTTTGACCAAATGTTACTATGATTCGTATTTTGAATTTATTTATCATCGGGACATGTGCAGTATGCGTTAGCTTTAAAGGGCAGTTCGCTACAGCCTAGGCACCGATCAATCATGCCTGATATTTACTGTCGGTGCAGCCGTTTCAAAGCTCTATTTTGGATTTATCATTTGCATGAGACTACATGTGTCTGTATCTGATCAGATACGCGGTTTACATACGCTAATTGAAGCGAGCAGATCGATCGGACTTCGCCAAACAAAGCTGGACATCATTGCTAGAAATAAGAGCGTACTGTGAAACGACTAATTATATCACGGCGCTCGCTTAATCACAGAGCTTTTTACTAAGTCGTCAATGATAAACGCTGTGCGGGTAGTATTTGGCCGTATCCCGAGACGTCCTCGTAGCTGAACATCTGACGGGGATCGCCCCGCGGGCTGATTGCAATTGAATGCTGATACATTGCCGGGTAGATTTGAATATAAAAAAGTGATCGCAAGGTCATCACGTCGGAGGACGTATGCAATTGATAAAGCCGATTATGGGGTATTGTTATAATGGGGTATACGCAAAGACAAAAGAAGAAAAACAATTATACACCGTCTACTTATTTTTGACAGCCTTTCTGCTGTAGGAGATAGGTGATATTCGCAGACAGACAGATAAATAGGCCGACGTAAGGGCGTGCACAAACATGATATTATAACACTATCTTATCCGACGTAATGAGCAGTGCCAAATGCGCTAGACTCAAAGGCGCTTGGCGGATAGGCAAAAACATTCCATTTATTTAAGGAACCCTGTATTTTAAACACATGTACATTGCTGCCAGCCGAAACCAACAACAATGAGTATGCATTTATGTTCCGAAATGCGCGCATGCGATGTCTGTCTATTTATTCAGCCAAAAACTGAAACGTGTAATACATTTGGGCCGATATTTTTTATGGAGACTGATTAGGTTCTGTGTTAGCGATTAGCGTAGCTGGGCGCGGTAGCCATCGCAACCTTTTGCTCACCAAATGGGCCAACAGAGAAGTTCTGGTAGGACCCAGATTATTAGGTCTGCTTGGCCCACTCGAATATCCGACGGTTTTCCTATAAACGCTTGCTACGATGAGAAACCTTAGTAATAATAGTAGTATGCTAGAAAAAGTAAGTACGAGTTAGAGTTTCCACTAGGCTTTTTCCTACTGAAATGAAGCCGGTCATCGATTTATCTCTGGCAACCAGAGGAAGCGCAGAACACCTAATTTTGAAAATCGAAACATCATTATCACGTCTGTTCGAAGTACGGCTTAGTCCTTTTTGAGACGCTCATGACACACGGATATCTTCGACGAGGATGGAAGAAGGGCTCTAACAGAGATAAAAATAAGTATTATAAGTTATATGACAGTTCGATCTGTCTGGGCACTGCTATCTGACCCGTAAGATAAATTGCACATTATTTTACTCGGTTAACCCAGACGAGTAGACAGGTTAATGAATAATGTTTGCCAGGTACATGTTCCTAGCACCCTTATCAAGGCAAATATTGACATTATTCGCAGCTACTGTTGTTGTTGTTGTTGTTGTTGTCCTATGTGCAGCTAATTGAGGTCCTGATATCGCCAACTCATTGCTATTCTATAGATTTCGCCTTGAAACCTAAAAGGCTGCGACAGATAGTGTCACGTACCGTTCGGCACGTATCCTCAGACTATTTGCCTCAACGTATGCTGTACTGATAGATACCACGTAATTATTCTATCAACAATAACAAATCCATCGATTGTTGATATTACGTATAGCGTATCTGCTGACGTTGTGGGAAACTGGCTTCCCCGTCCGTGTCGCACGGCCACATTCATGGAGGCAAAACGCTTACAGGGGTGCCGTATCACCAGTTGTTGTTTTCTTAACCATTATCTGGCCCTTCTTGAAATCACAATGCTGTAGTATACAAGTAATAGAACATCGAGGGAAGAAACAATGTTAACTAATGATATGCACTCTGGTTCCAAGTGGTGTACAAATCTGTAAACTTAGGCAAACAAAAGGAGACAGGTAGATTTTAACACGTGAAGCATACGTACATGGTCATTGGCGGCAGCTACATTTCAACCCACATCATGATGACGGTAAGATATAGCGTGTTGAAGCATTAAGCTGATATCTTGCAGTGCCTGGTAGAATTATAAGATATCTATTAAAAATTTAACGTCTGCTTTCTTGGCGCTTCTCTTCTCGAAGCCGTCCTCAACGGTGCTGATTAGCGCACTACGTGGTGCTCATGGTCGCCATGAAGGGAGACGCGGCAAAAACAGACAGCATCCGACGGTGCAGCGAGAAACAGCCAAACAGTGAGAATTATGCTTAAAAAATATACCAGAAATAATTTCTCCCGTCTGCAGGCAATCTGTTAGCTCATTCATGTGATTTTTCTTGGGGTCATGTATTGAGTCGCTGAAATGAAATGAATTTACCACGGTTGACGCCGGCTTTCCGTGGAGCAGGAACGCCTGCAGCACCATAACAACAACCTATTTTGAATAATGAATGACTCGAATATGTTCGGCCATCGTATCTATTTGCATGCATATCAATTGTTAAATACTTCTTTCAACCAATTTATATATCTGTTTATTACTGATGCCTTATCGTGCCATGCACTCCCTAATGCTTGCCCTGTTTGATTTCTGCCTGAGATGAGATAACGGTTTTGGCGGATATCCAAATTTGAGCTGGACCGCTAGCTAGCGAGCAACGTCTATGTGTTTGTAGTGTTTGATCTGGCGGCAATTTCGTTTGCCAGGATTCAACGTTCTGTTGTTCGCCGGACTTTCCTTCGCCAGCCGACTCTGCCGAGCTGCCAAGCACAGTTCGGCGGGGGGGGGGGGGTCCGCTGGGGGTGTTGCTGATGGCAGCGGCAACCGCATGGTTACGGCAGCTAATGCCTGTTTACTGCAGGCGTTTTGCTGCCGGTTGTTATGGTCCATGTTTCACTCTCTCTTGCTGTATATGTGTCTGTCACCGCTCCCAGTTAATACTACGTCAGATCTATGGCATTGGTGGTAATGGGGCGACGGCGGTCGCTGCTGTCATAAATGACTGCATCGGCTCCCAAGGCGGGTTTAACGCAAAAGGCGGGCAGATGAAAAACGAAAAAGTAAAAAAAGAAGCTACTGATAGTGCCTGTCGCCTAGAAGGAAAGAAATGCCGAAGTCTGGCTGAGTTACTGCTGGGTAGCTGGCTGGTGAAACTTCGTCAGCGCTGCCATTTTCGACGTTCTGCTACTGAGACTGTTCCACAACGAGAAGCAGTCGACGGGGTGTATAACAACAACAGCCATGACGACGATGACTTAGCCATAGGTCGCATGCAACACAATGTCGGAAGATAGCAGTGACTTCTGCCAAACCGGTGACACCGCTAGTAGCAGTTTTGCCTCCGCCAATGCTGCAGCTGCGGCTCTTGCCGGTCAAGCTATTTCTCCGGATATGGCCACCGTTATTTTCTTACTCCCCTTTTTGGTTTCTATGGTTCATTTGAGATACGGTGCATACCTATACGTACGTGGACCGGTTGAGCGGGGCAGCCCAGGCGATCTAGCCATAAGAACTAGTTCACCTTGATCTCGGTTAGCGCCCTATCTGTCGTCGCTTTCGCGATGACGAGATCACCAATTATTATTTACAGTTCCTATCGCTACCAGGCGTTTACGCAACAATCGAGCTGGTCAGATTCTGTGACTGCCTCATACCTTGTTCTAGTGACACAATGGATTTATAATAAAAACATGTATAACACACCACCAAGTAAGAACATCCAGCCGGTATTTTCCAGGTAGAAATAACTTGACAAGAGAATGAGACAGAGATGGGAGAATAGAGTCAACGATTTTCTACGATGTGGCAAGGCGATGTTGGAACCGCCGTTCAGGAACGGTGTAGTTTTTGAAACAGCAGCTGTCAGCATATAATAATATGATTATATGCTATTACATTTAAGAGTGGAAGTGATTGTAGCGTTTATCTAGCCGGCTGCTTGACAACTGTTTTGGTACCCGCAGACTTGATCAGCGCACCAACATCAGCCGGCAGGGTTAAAGGACGTTATTCAAGTAGAAATTTCAGTACGTTTTTGAAGGAGTTTAGCAGATACCATTTGATCAAATATTATAATAATAATAATAATAATAATAATATGGTGCTAGAATTGTTATAATTAGGTGCTTACGGCATCACTTCAGAAACGATTCGTTGTTGAGCCTATTGAAGGGGTTGCAGTAGGCTTGGACCTGTATTGTGGCCGAAGCTTGTCTTTCAAAAGGGATATTCATAATGCTAAGACGTCCTCGGTACCTTGCCTGAGCATGCTATGATTAGCTATCAGCCGATTATTGGAATGCTGATCTAGACATATTGGATTATATCGCACCTGTTAAGCTCAAGTACAAATGATCGCAATTTCGTTGACTTTTCTTCAGACTGACATATTTTTTTTGTTGGTTATGTGTTTATTTTAGTCAAAGAACTCAACGTTTGTATATATATTTGTGATTCAACAATAGAAACAATGTGGTAAATATGCGTGTTCGATCATTCCTCGAACTGAATCAGATCGATATGCCGATGACTATGCCTGTTACTAATTACATCATATTGAGACTATCCGCTTTCCTCTGTACGACGCCAAAGTTGCGCACTGAAAATTGTAGGCCAGTTTTCACAAACGGTACGGAAATGGGTCACCCGTAGTAAAGGTAAGGGTTAAGGCTGTCACTAGCTGAAAACAGCAGTGACATTTTTAAATGGTTTCATTCAGTCTCTTTTGTCGGTTTTGCCCTGTTAATTTATTTCGCCGAAAGCTCAGACTCGCCGTTGGCTTATCGTTTTCTACGAGAATACAGATAACAGCAATAAATCTGTTTAAAATTCCCAAGTACGCTTTGTGGCGTAGTTATCTAGATACGGCAAAGGCGACGAGGAGACCGTGCCTTACCACACCGACACACTCAATCATCTGTAGTTATAATAGTGATAATAAATGATATCGAAAACTGAAATTGCGTTATTATTGCCTGTATTTTGTTATTGAATAACGCCTGTCAGCATCACCACCGTATACTTGCAGTACTAGGAGATGCGTATCTGACTCCCATCTAGTCAGAACGTCTCTCCTACGTTGACTTTGCTGATTTTTTTTTTCCACAGATTGTCTGAGATTTTCGACCACGCGCAAAGGCGATCCTGTTCTCTGCTTCTGTTTCTGGCCGTTGACAGGAGCGTCACGATTCACTCGTCAGTCAGTGTCGTCCATCATCGCTTTATCGAATAACGTTGGCGGCAGATAGCTGACGTACCTCTGAATTATCCAGAACTGTTCTAATGACCCTCAGTAATACTAATAATGAAGAAGAAGTCCATCTGGACGATTGCTGACCATACTAACGTTTTTTTCTTTTTTTTTTTGCTAGCGGTGTCCCATACAAAATGCATACAACGAAAGTAAAAAGCTACTGTTAATGTGGTTCATGCATATTCACGACGAGCTTAGAGGCAGGAAGCTCAGGGTATATTGCTGAGACATGTTTACCAAAAATCCAATGTGATTTCTTTACATATGGGCGCAGGATGATAAAATTAAAGATGACATCAGCTCATCTAGTTTTACAGATATTTAGCATGTCTGGAGCGAATTAAAAAACTCAAGAAGCAAATTAAAGAAATAGAAAAAAAAAAAACTAATTTATTAAAAATAGGTAGTACTTGTTCGTTTATTGGTGAAATGATAAGTATGTTTACTAATCTTGACAAATATTTATCATTATTATTATAAGGCAAACACTAACTTAATATTTTTACTTTGCGAACGTATTTCAAAAGTGTATGATGGGATCGAAAAATTGGAAACAAAACATGAAGTTCTTAAACAATAAAAATCCACAGACGGCAGCAAGATAAAAAAACATCACACTTAATAAAACACTTAATAAAAACTCAGAGACCTATTATTTGTTCAACCATCCTTTTCGGTAATGTTTTACCAAAGGTAGAATGGCAGAAATAGTAAATCAATCAGACCTTACATTATTGCTAGGATATACACAAGAGTTCAAGGTGGCCTAGGTTTGAGTGACGCTGCTAACTGAACGACGCGATGCTACTTAAAGACAATATAATTATTGAGAGGATTTAAATATCCAGAGAGTGACCAGACATTATGATATTAATTAGTTTGCCTTATTGTGAGACGTAATGACGACAGTTCAGGGATATATGCGTAGCTGTTCGCATACGGTGACATATGGACACTCTTCACACTGCTGTGAAAAAAAGCATTTGACTATACCTCTTGCCAGTCATTGTTTCTGCAGGTAAAACTTTGACAGTCTTAATTTCGTTTTGTCAACCTGTCGTGATCTTGAGCGCATATGTGTACATACTATACTGTACATCGGTGACGAGCGAAAATATCTCAGACTTATTTCTAGGAAGCCCAACAGCTCCGGCCAGCTGGAACGCTTAACTTTTGAACCGTAAGGAATCAAGTAATTTAGTTGGGGGTGACCTTAAGTAATATAGCACCCAACGCCGACGCCGACATTGCTTATGGGCATCATTTTTTAGTTGATCAACATAAACCAAACAAGCCACCGCACCACCGCATTTACAGCCAAGCGTATTACTTGTTAGCCCACTACAACATAAAAGTTTAAGCTTCTACTTGCGACATATACTAGCTATTATAAGTACAAATTAAGGATATACCGCCACTGGCAAAACTTTTCGAACGGAAATGGGACCACACAGATAAGTTCATCTGTCTAAAAATTGTGTGAAGGGAAAACGGCAACTCAGACGGATACCTGCCGCTGCTCCATCGACAGAGAATCGCCAAACATATATATACACACAAGAAACCTGTAAAATCATCTACTTATAAACGTGGGTCTCACCTCATCTCTTACACGTATCGCGTAAGAGAATTTAACAAGAGTTCTCCCAAAGCGCAACAGGCGCCGTCTTCGTGGAGCAGTGTCTTACGTGCATACGGTGAATTCTGGCAGGCACGGAAGTTTTGTGCCGGATTAAAAAAGCATTGGTACGCCGTCACTTGGTTCGTATTTCGAGATCATCATTTTGCCGTGTCGAAATTCAGCGCATAGCGATCGCATTATCTACGTGCGGTCCTTTCATAGCGTCGTTTCGTTCGGTACGATCGTATGCCATATCTTCGCGTTCACTTGATTCTTCATTGTTCCAAGTCGTCGCGGACCGCTGCCTTGGCAGTATTCTCACTTGACTGCGCAATGTAGGTAGACACGTGTGTAGAGATATATATTCGTTTCTAGTGGTCATTTTTATTCAACTTATAGTCAAAAAAAAAAAAATAGGAAAATTGATATGACTACTATTCATTGACGGACTTTCTGCTTTGTCATGATTGTGACAGCTTATTGAAACTCTGCACTAACAACAATACTAATAGCAGCAACCTCAATTATTAGAGTAACAATCGGGCCATTTTCGTACGCATTTTGCTAGCATCTCGCCACGATGCGACAGAAGTAAGCCGAAAAGAGAGAACTAGCAAACGAAGAGTTGTGAAAGATTGTTGTGTATCTATATACTTATTACGGATATAATGGCCATTGATCTTTCTGTGCACATCCATTGGTCCGCGCTATCATCAACACGTTATCGCTGCAAAATCCCACGTCTTCACATCGGTCGCAATGACGAATATAGTCGAAGTTGACCAGCCGACGCTGTTGCACAATAGACCGCAGCAGAAATGCCAGCGTCCATAATATCAGCGTCATTGGTATTCTTTCTTCTGCGACGTGGCTCATAGTATCCAAAAGTGAAACGAACCCAAGCAGTCCTTAGTATATAGGTGCCGATATGAACATAGTTATGTTTCCTGTGGTAAGCAAAGTCCACAGCGCAATTTGCCCTATGCTGTAGTGATGGTGATGCTGTTGGCGTTACCGCCGCAGGCTGTTGGCCCTCCCAGACGTTCGATCGAGCACGATTAATTCGGCGACGGACCGTGAAACTGCGGTCGTGGGTAAGCTGCCCGTCGGCGGATTCCCTTGACATTGCCGATGTGATCGGCGGCTGGCGGTCGCGTGATTGGTCATAGCCCTAGGGGAGGCTGTTCGACGTTTGCCAATAAGCAAGCTGCTAACTGACCAAACCATGACAAGGAGACAGTATTCGGCTGATGAAGTCCGTTTGCTCATATGTGACGGCACCGGCGACATTTGACATCGCTTATCTTCGCTGTCACCCTAGCCGCGATTGTTGCGTGTCGCGCTGGTGGTAAGGTCCCTTTGGCCAAGCGCTTTCTCAGAACAGCGGCAGAACACTAGGCCGTATCGAGCAACTGCAAAATCTCTAGTGGATCCCGGCTTTCGATGGGTGCTGTGGAGCCGCATCAGTGGTAATATGGGTGCCAGAGTTCGAACAGGATTAGACAGTTCAGCCAGCCCCACAACGAAAAATAGTTTTAACAACAACACTAACTACCCTTCTGCATTACAACTATGAAAATTCCACTGTGTAATGGGTCGGTAAAGATGGGGCAGCCGGTGTCTATTCGACAGGTCCTCACTTGCTTAACGAATGATTGCTGGGCTGAGCGATGTTACTGTGCGCTCGGGTCGCTGGCGATAATGAAATATTGTCGTGAGTTTTTTTGCTTCAATGGGTTGGGGCTGCCGGCAGCCGTGCTGCGAATGGATCACATGCAACACCAGTGCGGTCCCACATGTTAATATTATACATAGACATAATCTTAACCACACCTAATCGGTCATCAGACACACAAAGACATAGACTCTGTCGACATAGCTATATTAAGCGCCATGGTGGCAGCTGCTGTGTCCTCTGTTGGACATCCCTGGTTAAGGGCGATAAAAATCAGCCACAAATTCACACTATTATATAGCTGTCGATAGAAGATCCAGCTGTCTACAGATGTAGGATATATAGATCTTCTGTTGTGGCCTGGTGGTGCTTCGCATCAATCTATATCGTGCCCACTGCCAAATCGCACTCGAGCTCGTGCAAGCTGCATAGTTTTCTATTGTGGACTAGTATTGATAACACGGTAAATCAGCTCCGCGAGTACCAGTGCAAATTGTCTTACGTTGGACAAAACAATTGTGGATTGTTCAGATATGTATCGTAACCGTAATAATGTAATAACGTACCATAGGGCATTTCTGTGCCGCAAAATAGCCCAAATGGCGCTCGTGGAAAAGTCCTAATGTTTCATTCACACATTATCATTAGACAAGAATTTCGCCGAACCGTTCGATGGACTACGGCAAAAAATGAACAATCGCGTATTGTCTATGTACGAAGCAAAGAAAGCTAATCAAGCTTGAATTTTCATAACTTTATATGGGCGTCAAGGAACCGTATATATAAGAGAGAATAGCTTCTTTTAAGGTCCTCCAGCCCCGCTAGCCAAGTCCAGCCAACGCGCAGAAGTCTTTTGAATGCAACTACCCGACTGTGCAATTGATTCCTAGTTACGAAGATTTTCTGATCAACCGTACGCTGGTCAGTGTCGGTGGTATGGGGAGTGGCGTCTCAGTTTGATTGTACCACCAAAAGCAGATCGATACGTGGCCATATCCGTGCACAAGGCCGTTGAGCTGTGGCTTAGCAGCTTGTGTTGAATATAGGACTTCTCGTACTGGCCATTATTGATGTCGAGAGATCACTCTATCGCCTTCTGAATGCCACGGCCAGCGGATCCCATTAATAAGTTTTGATCTTTAAAAGTCGCAACAATCGGCGTTTCTGTAGCGTATAAATATGTAAGGTAAAGTTGTTTTGCCTTTGCGGACAACAGTTGCCACAGAAAACACAAAATAAAAAACATTGTGGTACAACTTAACTTTCATCGTATAGCCATTATATTCAATACTGACAAAGTAGTGACTATCTAGTATTGATTATTATCCTATACAGATGGCATTTAATGTCGCCTGAAAAAGTAGAGGTACTAATGTGTTTCTGTGTTAGCTCACAACGGGAGCTGGTCATTGCCAGCTGTCACCGAAGGTGAAAGGGTTGATACTCATCAGGAAAGATTGATTCAAAACAGGCCATTTGCATGAACGGACTTAAGATCACCAGCTATTTTTCCGGCGTAGTAGGCCTACTATCACTTGTACTAGGACGGCGATAAAATAACATGCACAGGCCTGCTTGAACTAAAAAATGTTTTTTTTTCTTTTTACATTCTTCTGATACATGCTTCACTACCTATATCAAGTAGGTACCTAAGAAGAATGTCGGCAGGCTTTTAAAACACCTACATGCTAGTAGCATATGTGACACTAATTGCTATATAACAATCATGGCAAGGTTATTTATTTTAGTACGAATCCAGAGATCAATTGCAATCAGCGACTAACTAAGCACTTAGTCATCGGCCGCTGTCATTGAAGTGATGATTGGGCAAGACGCAACTCGAAAGTGTGCCAGAGAGATAATAAAAACGTATAATTTACATTGTGGAACGCTTCGAACTTTCCCACGCTTGACAGATAGCACTCCTACTATTGCAGTTTGTTACTCGTCCTGCCGATCTGTCGTTGACTGTAGCAAGCAATCGCTTGCTCAGTCTGGCGCTGGTTGCCGGTCCGTACAGTCCGTAGCAGCTAGAACAGCCGTAACAACAACTAGACGGACAACGGCCGCAGTCATCCGCGACGGGTTTTTCATGCCAAAAGCAACAATGGCATACGCAGTGGACCACATAACGGGGCAGCACGGCTGTTGGCACTAAGTTAACAGCTAAAACGAGCGCCTGTTTATAACTGACGTTCATCACTTTGATCACCGTTAGAAACACAATGAAGATCATGACTGCTGGATCGCCCGCGGTCGGGCTACAAAAACGACCGGCACATTGCGTTGAGAATAGATTGTTGTATTATGGCAGTAGTACAGTTGCTATTGGGGCGATACCGGCGGACACCAGGTGGCAAGCACTGGGGTACCGAGGAAGGGGGGGGAGGAGGAGGAGGAGGAGGAAGAGGAGGAGGAGGAGGAGGAGGAGGCAAACGACAACACTGAACGTCAGGGGTAACACACTCTCGTCAATGACGGTGGACCGAGCGGAAGTTACTATGCATTATTGTTATTCTAAACGGTAGATGTGAGAGATGTTCTTTTACACAGGAGTTACCTTGTTAAGCTATTATCTCGGCTAGAGCCATTGTTGTTAAACATTGAATGTCGGTGTCTTTTGTTACGTGTTAGTCTGTCTTTGTCGCCGCATGCGGCCATTGCGAGAGCATGTATAGCATTTGCGGTGACGTTAGATTTTCGAAGAGCAGTAGAGACAGAGACAAAGAGCAGGGTGATCAGTTATACTGCAGAGATATGCCAATAAAAAAGCAGACAAAATGAAAGGAATAGGTAAACATGCATATAGTATCATTATAGCTCATACAGACGCACGCTTGTCGCGAGTCTACAAGCAGGTGTTGATCGTTATTCAATTTTATTAGAACCTTTCTAGCTAGCACATACGTAACAGCTAGTGTATACTGTTATTTTTATCGATGCTTTCGATGATACGGTATTCGAAAAATCGTGAGGCGTCAATAATCAGGGTCTGAGGGCGCATTGTCTACTGGAAGCAAACAAGTAGCTAATTCACTGAAAGGTTTTGTGGTAAATTGTGCCTCGCTAACGGACTATTCTCTCCCTTTTGCTCTTCCTGTTTGTGTAATAACCTTATAGACATATGTATCTGTTGGCGTGTTTGTTTGTTATTCATAATAATGTAAACAAGAACTATGGACTAATAAAATCAAAAATATGTAACTAACGATTACCTTTAGGTCTGCCGCTTCATATTGGGACGGCTAGTGCGTAGGTCAGTTTTAACACTGCTATTGCCTATGGTATGTTGCAGGGGTAAGAAGATCAGTGGAAAAGTGAGCCTAAAAATCAATGCCCTTTTACTAGCGCATATATATTCTTTGAAAAATATGCGATGGACGTTTGGATAAATGCCTTAAAGGGCTTTGTGTGGTCCGGATTGAAGCACGTACGGGTGCAGTGTTTTTTTTTCATTTTTTGCGATCTTTTCAGTAAGGCGTAGCAGGTACATAATTATGATTAAAGGACGACTTGTACGATTAAACGATACGACCGCAAGACCTAACAGCGAGAAATTTGAAGGTTCTTTCTGTTTCTTGCGAGCCTCATCGACGGCCAATAACTGCTGGTCTTTCATATAGCTTCTGCGAGAAGTTTTACAAAAAGGAGACGATCCTTCTATAGTCTACGACTCAAAGCTTATACTTCACATTCCCTGTTATAAGCTTCGAAATTGACAATTGTAGTAGTCAACGGTAAAGAAACAATGGAACAACAATTGATGGGATAAATCAATATTCTATACGTTATACTTCGTTCAAAGAACACTACAGAAAGTGGAGAACAATTCGACTCTTTAGTTCTCGCATTTTAGTAACTTTTTCGCTATATCTCACGTTATAATTTAATGAACTTCGAACAGAATATAACTCATTATAACAATGAATATTAGTAGTCAAAATTTATATGGACAAGCACACAAAAATAACCACAGCTGAATGTATCAGCGGTTTCGGAAGCGTTATTAATGTGAGGGGAAGATGCCGATTTGCGTAGAAACGTATATATACGTACACACATCGTACTATAGCTCCGTACTCTATAATAACCTTAAGCGTACCACACCCTCAACCTGTCTCGGTCTCTCTCTCCCTTTTAGTATGTCCCAGTCCATCAGCGATCTGTCTATATTTGTAATTACATCTTCCTTGACCTCATCTTGTTCTTTCGAATATTATATAGTGAGACTAGTAGCTACATTTTCCCCTCGAACCAACATAATCGTCGTCATCACCTCTACAATGATGCGTCCAACAATCACAAGCGACTGACGCATCAGAGGCAACAGCCGGAATAGAAGTTGGCCTTCCGACTTGTCGACGCGACAACCAAGCTAACCGCCCTTGTCACCGCCCCGTTCCCAGCGTCGTAATGTATCAGTCGGCACAACGCGGTCGACGTCCATCGTCTCAATGGACTGTTATCTGATGATCATGATAACAAACGACTTTGGGGATAAATTCGACGCATTCTTCGACGTTGGCTGCGCTGCCGGAACAGCGACCACACAGCAGCAGAGTCTGCTGTGGTAAGGGCGACTTTGTAGTGACGAAATAGCGGCGGAAACAACAACGATAATTGGCGAAAATGAGCAGCGAAGAGCCACGTAGCAGCTCATTGGGACTTCCGGACGTCCCCATGAAACACTTACAATACGGAGATAGCCATTGGCACTATCGTCACTACAGCCGCTGCTACCGCCACCGCTGTTGCCTCCCTCCATTAGGTGTCTATAGCAGACAGCATGGGCTCTGTCGACGTCGACGTAATGCCGCCGCTTCGGTCACGGCGTGAAATGACGATCAAGAAGACGAAAAAGAATCCAAAGACGTTAGTTCGAGACAAACGAGTATCGTGGGGATGGCGATGGAAACAGCAGCAGCAGCAGCAGCAGCGGGAACTTCGTGGCGTGTTGTGATTAGCGCACTGCCATCTGCATCTCTACCGTGCACCAGGAACGACTAAGTAAGTCACAGTCAAGCCTTCATTCGTTCGTTGATCCGTTTGGCATTATCCTGATGTTTTGATAGCATCAGCAGGAGTTCCACCACAGCTTACATTTCTGCTCATCGGAGTTCAGCTTTTGATTCCACCTTACTCAAGTCGTTCTCCGTAGAGCTGGCATCGTCCGGACTCCGTAGTTCGCTGCACCTAGCGCAGTTTGGCTGAGTCAGCGTAGCTGTTCAGGGAAGCTTTCAATGCGGCTGGCCGGTGTCCATTATTCACTGCTCGCTGCACTTGGTCATATGCTTGCGATTCATTTCTGTCCTATGAATACCTGCTGCAGTGCCCCGACGATAGCGGCCTCGGCCGGCACGACGGCAAACGCGCAATCAACGGAAGCTGGTCGGTCTTTTTGACTGGAAAAGGAAAAATCTCGTTGTACTTTTAGAGGAACGAAGGACTTTTCTAGGCCATTGCGTACACATGTCATACTAAACCTTAGAATAGAGACTATGATCTGGTCCCTGCATATGTGATTTCACGGAAGTATCAAAATGTATATTTATCCTGTTCGTGTAAACGTGTAAAAATGTACATAAATGTGCGTTTCGCAGGGCGTAGTCTCAAAGCGTTCAGGAAAGCTAATTGTTTTTTTCTGTATCTCCTTTTTGAAGTCTATACAAATAGATGATTTTTTAATGTATCTAAAGCGATGACCTTGGCGTTGCATAGCGTATATATATATATATATATGTAGCTACTGTTCGGGTGCCGTTCGTTGTTAATCGTTTCTAGATTGCGCTGTTTGCCCAGCTGACTATTTAATGCTTGATGAAATCATATTGCGTTTATTACCTGCTTCTGTAGATACTACGCCGGTATCCAACCCAGCTTAGGCTCTCTGGCTTAAGTGTAATTGTCTTACCATAACGTATCGGTTGGCTTTTGCAGTACAATGCAACAGATGTTCCCTTAGAAATTACACAGGCCACCATGTTCCTATCTGCACATAATAGCTTGAGTTCGAAAGCTTAAGAAAAGCGATGTAAGAGGTGGGGATTATCTGAAAGCTTATGCATGCGTGTATGCATATGATCTCCCACGAAAAAAAAGCAAGTAAGCTTCATTTTGTACCTCGCTGCGTATATATCCGATACATGACGTAGAATAGAAAAGAAAAAATGAAAATTACTTAATGCGTGGGGTGTTTATTTCACCTCAGAGACGAAATGTAACTAACAAAGACCATATTAGTAAGATATTACCTACTGATTAATAACATTATATATAAAGACAGATGCCTTTTCTGAAACGTCGTTTCCGACCTAATTAAGGACACACAAAGCTCGTACATAGACTATCGAGAAAAGAACCTCCTATCCCCCATACATAGAATGATCCAGCAGCATATTTATTCACCGGAAAAGATGTTCCTTGTTCATACGATATCGTATAGAGCTCCTTGCGTAGATCAACCCTTAAATGTCTCTCTCTTACCTCGATTTGTGCCTGCCATACATCTCTCAAGCTGTTGGTGGTTCGCTTCCGACAAGAGTGTATCGATCTAATTTTTACTTGGAGTTCTAATAAAGTCGATCCTGATCCTGATCCTGATCTTGATCTAAAGGACCGATAAAGTCTGTCCAATTGACAAATTCGGCCCGATTTGATGAACTCCTGCCGCCGTAGATACCCGTCAAATCGCCAACGGTTTATACGTCTCGCATATATAGTGCAATAATGTTAGCAAAAACATCGACTGTTCAGTGCCGGATCTCGTTGACGTTCCAATTGTAACTTAATTGTCCTTAGTTGTCCATGGATGGATGGATCATCGATTCGCTGATTGGCTTCTGTGTGTTGTTGACATTTTGCTGTTTACAATGAAAGCATAAATCTTTTTATATAATAAAATAAAAATAAATTTTCGTTTAATTATTTCATTAAAAATTACGGCGTACTGTTAAGCCAACTTACATGAGCCACAACTCGACTCAGTTGGCAGAATTGATCGAGCCGATCAATCCAAACTAATTAAGTGAGCTAAGGATGTGCGGCAAATCAAGCGACTATTGATTGATTGATTGATGAGCTAGAATGGTGGCCATAGTCCCTGATCAACGTAAAAAAGCGCACGTGTGTTAGCGCTCCCGGTAGACAAGCGGGAGAGACGGCAGGAGTTTTAGTATGTTTTCGCTGCTATTGCCACAACGAACGGGGTGATGAAATTATGTAGATTCTTTTTTTTTGTATTCTAAGTCGAGCAACTACGTACAAGAAGACGGTCTACTAGCGTTTGTGGCATGTTGAATAACAAAAAGCTTCGTAGTTGGGGTACGAAGTCGGCTTCTCTATTGAGGGAGAGATGCACCGCCGCACTGTCGTCGTCTGCAATAGGAAATATAGGAATTTGTCGAGACATCGGTAAAAGGCCTCGACCGATCGTTCTTGTCCGCACGTTGAAGCTCCTGTTTACTTCATACGTTAAAAAATTAGCAAATCGATATCCCCGTTAATGCGTCGTGTGAAGGTGATTCGATTTTGTAAGCAACAGATAATTTACTTTTATGAGTTACAATTAGTCCCCATAAAAGGAAATGCATACGTATGCGAACATACCAGAAGTACACGCGACAGCTGCCGTTCTAGTCTTCGCTCGCGGCCGATCTATAAGCAAATCGTAGCGTTTGGCTTACGATCGGTAGTGAATCGTTTGGTTTTCCCATCGTCCGACTCACAGGACGTTATATATTCTTCATCTGTACGTTCAATAAAGCCGTTTGAAATCGTTCCGATCGATAATCTCTGTACTCCGTACTGTCGGTTAATGAAGAGTAACAGGATCATAGAAAACTTACATAGGATATGCGTGTGTGTGTGTGTGTATATAAGAATCTCTATAGATGGGTTGTTTCGGCCAGGTCGCATTGACTGGCTAATCGGGATGATATCGTTAGTGGTAGAGGCAGGTAAATCGTATGGTGACTGTATTTTACCCTGATTTACCCGTGTACGTCGTCATTAATGTGATTAGATGATTGGTTTTCGTTTAGTATTTGTGGACAACGTAACCGAACGTCGGAGAAACAATCGGTAGTTAGTTCAGACTCTGTAATAACATACAGACGCATGACAATTTACGTCTACGAATTAGACGTGCATTTTGTTTCTGTGTTGCATTCAGGTCCGATTCCTATCAGCAGGTTATTTTAGGCAAGAGCTAACCCGTAGAAGCTGAGAAGGTGAACAGTGTTTACCGTCTACCATAGTACGTACATTGTTTGTCCTTTCCGTATCTACCTATATCCTCAAGACAGTCAGCGAGGTCTGCCCTCTTTCCCTAAAAGCCTCAATGTAGCCTTCACAAGTTTTATCGAACTGAACGATAACAAATCGAAATGATAGCTAAGATTTGTTTTTTTGGTAATTTCTTTGAAAATTTCATTTTCAGAAACCACATAAGCCCATTCATGACCACACAGAAGGATGGATAATTAATATCAAAGCTTCTTCCTTTTCCCCTGATACCTTGCCGATCTGATCGAACCTTCGTAATGCTAGAGCACGTTCAATTTTCTCGTAGTGGAGTGAGTTGGCTGGATCTTCTCGTAATTGTATGTGTCCTGAAACAACTGCTTTCTGTTTCGGAGAATTTTACGCATATCATTATTATACCGATCGTCATATAACTATCTACTTGCCTTGAGAATAAGTATAAGCTTCAAACAGTTTCATACGTCATGAAATTAGTGCCTTCTCCGTCCGCGCTTGTAACGGAATACGCCGATAAGAGGTTTCTGGAGACCGCCTCCCATCACATCGAATCTCGACAGCATTCGTACCTCAATTTCGCGCGTGTACATCGCGGATGTACATCAGCCCTATAGGAAATCCAGTTTAACTGTCAGAAGTCACAAATAAAATTTATCAAGACGGCACAGTATGGTACTGGTTATTATAGCGCACTGAATCGTGCGAAGGTTTCGCAACGAAGAATCGTGGCTTTTGGCCCTGTGCCGTATTGAAATGATGAAGCCGAAAGCCCGGAATTGAACGATACACACAGGTGTACGGTAAAATTGTAACGGTTCGTTGGCCAACTCAAGTCGTTTACGGCTATAAAGAAAAAAAACGTACGTAAACTTGCTATTAACTTCTTGGATCAGGTTTTACTAGCATCGAAACAGAGTAGATGGCTGTACGAACATAGTGAAGTGATATCAATTGAACGAATGACTGATCATCGAAACAGAAAGACGACTTCTTTTAAAGATCTAACCCTTCCCCGAAAATTCCAGATAGTATTTCCTCATAGATTGGTTTCATTGTCCGTGTCTGACCCTTCACACGGTAGATACTGCTACAAAAATTGCGTAAATGTTATATAATAACTACTTGTCGCAACTGTTGATATTGTTAGTTTTCATTCAGATTCAATTAGCTAGGTCAACTTAGGCTTTGTGACCAAAAAAGTGCTACGAAATATGGTAGAAGTTCGCCGAACTGTCGACAGTAAACTGTGTTTATATATATATATATATAAGACAGTGACGGGTTCTATAATTCCCCACGTTTTTTCCATCACTATGAAAGACCGCTGTTTCAATGACAGGAAGCAAAATAGCAAAAGGAATGAGAAACAATGCTTACTGCCATCGGAGGCAGCATTACCTCCATTAACACTCAATGCAAGAACCACAATAACATTCAATATTTTCTTATAACTCACTTAACCTTCGATATGATATGTCTCTGATACGGCAGCAGCGAAAACGAACAGATTGATGGAAGCCCCAACGAGCTGAACGGCCACGCAGTAGATTGCACACAGTGACGACGCTGAAGCTACTTGTCTCGTTGTCATCAGCTAGATCGCTTTTCATCGCCGTAGTTATAAGGCGGAGCAAGCTTTCCTTCGACGGCTTCGTGTAGGTAGAATGATCACGAAGATTTTTAGTGCGACAGAGAGATGAGTTAAAGAGAGATAGAATTAGTCACCTGTTGGTTACCGGACAATTTTCGGATGCACGGATAAGCTGACCCTCGGAACGAAGATCGTCGTCGCTGTAGTAAATGTAATGGCTCAAGTGAAATCGTGACTCCTGTTGTGATATCATACACGACACCTCCCATGCCTTTCACCTCCCCCGGCATCTTCGCGGAACTAATATGATCATTGTTGTTATTGCTACTGCTTGAATCTTATAATGGGCTGGTTACAAGGGATCGAAAGCTCAAACAGAAAAGATGGAAAATAGAATTCTACATCTTTTCGGATGTTTTTGCGTTAAGGCCGAGTACCTGTCGCCTTCGCTGGTCATTCGAGTGGTCCAGCAGGCCAGCTGGCTTGACTGCTAATTACGAGTGGCTTCAGGCTTTTGACCTGGACGCATTAGAACTCGTATGAATAACGTAAGCACTTTGAAACGGTGCCATCATCACCAATAACTAGAAAGGTGGGGTCGCGTCGGGAGGTGAAGCACAATAAGCAACGGAGCGCAGACTATAGGTACAGCTGTGTACAGCTATAAGGACCGTGCTAATGTTTGTCATAGATAGAATCTGTCAAATGCCGATTCAATTTCATCCAAACAGTAGTCTGCCGTCCTTGTCTTGCGCCGTCTCTCTCCGTCCCTATCGTAGGCACCCTGCCGCTATCTGTTCGAGCAAATGGAACATCCATTCCCAGAGACGCCGCGAATACAAATTAGCGTTTCGCAACGACGGACAGCGCAGACATGTCAAACTGGGCGGCAGCAGCGACACCTGTTGTTGTCCGCAGAGCTACAGCCATTGTCGCTGCACTGTTATTTTTGTTGCTGTTGCTGTCGCGGAAGCTGCTCGCCTACGACGTAATAGGCGTCGTCATTGTAACAGAAGTCCGACAGCTGTACGTTAAATTTCGCGCCGTGCTTCAATGCCGGCAGTTGGCGTAGTCAGACCAGTTGTTGTTTTTGACTGAGCAGCATTGGCCAGGTAGGGCGTTAGCAGATTTAACGACGATGGTAGCGGACGCCATGTGCTCGATAAACAGCTAGCTTCACAATTCTTCAATTTCTGTTCTCTGAGTTCTGTCGGCCCTTTGTACCAATTTACCGGAATCAAGCGCATTCGATATTCCCATTTAGCATTTGTCGGTACGACGACTCAACCGATACAGATGCGGCAAAGCTGCTGGGAGCATGAACAGGTTACAGACAACAGCACGATTCATATAGCAAGGCTTGATGGCCGTACTGGGTCGGTGGGCCGTGATAGGTCCGTGCTGTCCTTCCAACGCCCAAAGCCCGGCGTCCGGCGTCCAGCGTCCAGTCGTAATAAAGTGGTCGTGATAGTAGTAGTACAAATGGTCGCAGAAGCATTATCAACACTCACCAGCTGTAGCTGCAGCAGCCGATAAAGAACTAAAAATCAGTTATAGTATAATAAAATATTGCATCCATACGTGAAGAGTGGTCGCCTGACGAGACCAGCCACATTTCAACGGTTATCCCAATAATATTTCGTTCGTGAAAAAGAGGTAAACAAAGTGTACGGAAAGCATAGAGGGTTGAAATCGTACTGCAACAAATCGGCGCCAGCAGTAGACGGATATGACGTCGGCAGGGACGCTGCTTCTGTCGACAGCGCTCTTTGTCTTGGCTATATTGGACTGCGACTTTGGGTAAGCGCTTCCGCAATTTTTCACCCCCGTAAACTATAACTCGAGACAACATCGAATATTTATCTCTATGAGGAAGATGCGCGGCCGCTCCTACTTAGACATTAGGAGATTTTGGATACACAAATACTTAACGCATGCTATCGGTAAATATAAAATAATCTCGCATCGCAGTCAGCTTCGCAGTTGCCTCTGACGATAAGTCGATGTTCATTCGTAGGAAAAACATAAACGACACAGAATGATCTTATGTAAAGATCATCATCAGGGACAAAAGGTACTGGCGCGCATGTACGCGCCCAGCGCAAGGACCGGCCTACCAGTTCTGATGTGTGCTTATAACACGGATGGTTCTCGAAAAAGCTTAGAACGTCGAAACGGGACCTCAAGTGAGGACGACTCTACAAGCCATCCAGTGTTGAAGGGTCCGTCCGCCCGTCTGTCTTTGATTAACGAAGCACAATCAAAAAAATTTAAACGGATATTTTTGCCATGTTTATAACATCATCGGCGCTTACATACAGTTTTACGTTCTTCGGTGTTTGCCGTTACATATCCAGTTTAGTACTATAAGACCTTTTGCGCGAGCAAAGAGTATTTGAAGCGTACGGTCGTTAGAATTAGCCGATTGCATTTAATGAATAACGGATAGACAACGAGTTACGAATTATCGTTTGATGACAAAGGATAGCTGGCATTTAGCGATCTGTTAAGGCTCCGGGTACTTGTGCCACATCGCGGTTTTTTTAAAGCGGCTTTACTTCAGCACTTTTCGATCGAAGTGGAAAAGAAAATTAGTCGCAAAGTGAGCTAACCAAGCGCTGTTTCAATTATCTTAAATTATCCATCTGAAAAATAGCCCTATAGCAGCTTAACAGAGGGTTTTAGGGACTATTATCGTTCGGTCTTAATTTAACACTGACGCAGATCTGGACATAAAACATCAAACGTTCCTAAGAGGTCAAATGGGCTGTGTTTCTAATGAAAGCAATGATTCGGACGGAGGCAGAGTTGACAAAGGCTCAAAGTCAGCTTCCGATCATTTTGACAATTTCATAAGGAAAAAAAAAGTATTAGAGAGAGTGAATTTTGTTTAGATAAGCTTTGCGATATAGTACTAATTCAAATAACTAAAAATGAATGTGATCCATAATCATATCAGGTCACTAAACAGCGAGTTCCGTCTTACTTCGTCAAAAAAACAGGTCTATGAGGTCTAATTGAGTCTATTTAAGGTTATCTCGGTTATCGATCAGTGCATCTGGTCATTGTTGTTACTCGGTAACCTAACGAGACAAAGTGCCAGAAAGGAAAAGGTGGAAACGTGCACGAGTTTGCCCAAGACGGGGCATTCTGCAAATTTCAACTTCTAGCCATCTACATAACCAGCTATAACGTCCAATTGTTCTCTCGGAACGTGCCTATTTCAATGGGTGTGTGTTCTATATTGTGAAGCGCTTCTCGCGCATTGCAATGGGCACTTGGTATTTTTACGGGCGTTCAAAGGGGGCGAACACAGTGCGTCAAAGCTATCAGTTATTACTGAGAAATTGTTGCTAGCAAAACGGAAAGCGAAATATACTCATTAGCAATGCAAGCACCTTAATTTCATTAGTGCCTGAGCAGCTGCGAAGGGGTTGATAAGAAGGAATAACAACAATGCAGACGACTATGGAGGTATGGGAGCAATAATTTGCCTAAGACTGCTCATCCAAATCCGCATCTCACCAACCGCAGAAATAGAAACATCTGCCGTACGAAAAAAAGTTACGCATCTGATTATGTCCAATGTAAATGTGTAGATCGTAGATAAAAATCTTAATGCGAAAATAACGATTATATTACCAATGGTTTTCTTAGTTATGCCCGAGGGTGCATACGTGTAGACTATATACATATAGCTCAGTCAAAGGTAGAGTAAACAAAGCTTGCTATAGACGGGGTCGGGTGTAGAAATTGCAGAGGTAGTGCGAAGACTGTACACCATACTCAAACATCTGGTGACCGAAACGTATAAAAGACTTGCAAGCGACAAATATCGCCGAAAAGTTACAACAGACCCCCTAAACGTTTGCCTTGGATATATCGCCCTACAGGCGACAACAGTGGTCATCTAGAGTGGTACTCCATTTTTCGGCTGAAACACAGTAGCTATATTGAGTACTCGTTCTCGGCAAAAATTACACGAAGGGCTTCCTTGTCCGTGTTTAAGGAAACATCTTTTGACTTTTGTCGGTTGCACGAGCGCTCGGTTAAATCCCAACAATTACACTGCGACTTAAAATTATATGATAATATATAAGAACGTTTTATTAGAAAGCTTTAACTTTATATGAACCGCACCGTTTCTACGATGTTGCTGCTGACTGAGTTGTTAGAAGCTGCCACGAACGGTTAATCTTTAGTGGCAACGTATGCACAAAGACGGGTTACCGCCCGTCGGTTGGAGAGATCGGTGGCAGCCAGCTCGAAAGCCATCGGTTGTCGTAAAGCTACTTGAAGCCCAGTTTGCTACCCTTTCTGGAACGTTCAACGCTCGTTAACGTCAGTAACAATCCCCAACAACGGCGTAAACTAGAATTCGATGACTCAGTCTATTCCGGACTATTGAACACTTTACACCTAAAATTCGTTGGCCTTAGTGTACCGTGAGCGTTACCATTGGATAGATACGGTAGACTGTCAAGCCAGCCCATAGCGGCCCCGGAACAACGGGCACAAAGTGTGCTTACGAAATGTCTTAAATCCGTTGAAATTTTAAAGATACAGGAATTCGATTGGTCTAGGTATTTATTATTTCGCTTGTCATGACTGTCATTTTTGTCGGCTTCGTTGGGCAATCGTTGGATAGAGTGGGGTGATGGCGTTCGATGCGGTATGTGCAGTCTTCCAGTCAATAGCTGTTGAAGGCGGCACCGACTGAAAAGCAATGCTTTGATGACTTTCTCAGATTAGGCTAAACAATTTCGGCGGACGTTATTTGGGATTTCGCACACGCCTTCACAGACGGCGTATGCACTAAAATAGAATAACGTCAGCATAAGCCTAAGAGACGCCCGTAGCGCGGTCCCAAGCAAGTTTATGTTTACGTATATATATCGTGACTGAAACTTCTTTGTCTTGAAGGATTCGACATTTCATTATAGGGTTTTCGGAAAATTATTGATAATCATCGAGGGCGTCACACAGGTCAAAATGGATACTAACTGTAGGATGCTTTTGTTATCTGTACTTCATTCCAGATGAGGCTGTTAGGGTTTATAGCCCTAACGGTGGCTCTCGCAGGAACAACGCAAGCTCAAAGTAAGTATTTAGCGAATGAGTTGAGTATTTACAGCTCAAAGGTGTCTCTGTTTCTAGTAAATAGTCAGCTGCTGCTAAACCCGTCGCGAGAACTCGCTTCGTAGCTTACCATTGGCCTAGTACACATCTTCTATGATGCACGAGGAACTATGTATGCCAAAGAGCTAGCATAGGAAAGGGTTCCGGATTCGTAAACCATTGCTTTCACTAAACTGTTTAGACAGACTCGAACTTTCAGACTCGAGCATACGTTTATCCTCTTCATAGTCACGAACGTCCATAACACCTATAAAAGTAGCGTCTACTTAGGTAAACCGCAAATCGCGATACAGAGCAGCTACGCCAGCGCAGTGTATTAAATTGGACGTTGTGATCACCCAACTTGTTGTTGTTGTTACTATGTGCTATTATTCTTGTCCGGTGAAGCTTTGTGTTGTCATTCGACAATTGATTTCTGTGTTACCCTACAATGGCACACGAGCATATCAAACTGCGAAATGCTATGGGAAACGGGGAGCTGGATACTGTGTGAATAATTGTGCTAGAAGGGCAAAACGTATGTTGAGGCGAAGAATCATCTGCTACCATGGTGCTTTAAGCAGACATCGTCTAGCATGAGTTGTAAGAGCTGTGTAATTCCCGTGCGCGGTCGTCTAATAATTCTTAATAAGAGACAACTTGGGTCGTCTTAATTCAATCCGCCTCCTGGATGGTCTTGCCCACCGCGAAAATGGCTACTAAGTTACGATCGTTTACTTACGGGTCGATGGAACCGCCCGGCGCGATAGTCTGTGGCTGACGGCCGTCGCTAGACGCTGTGTGTTGTCGTGACTTACGTTTAGCTGAAACGAAAAGCCCAGTCGACTATTGAGGGCAATGTGTAATAACGTAAAATCTACTTATTTGATTTAAGAGCGATTTTCTCATTTCGGGATGAAGCACGCTTGGGGAAGGTGGGACTAGCTAACGTCAGTGCAATCAGCTGCTTAATTTTGGTCTGTTTCTCTTCGAAACGCTTCGTGGTTTACGCTAATCATATTTTAGCAGGGGATGCAATTCGGGACTGTGCGACTACGAAGCACTAGGCGTAAATGTCGGCTTTAGTGACAGAAAAAAATCAAATTTAGTCTAGTCTCTTTGAAGCCTATTATGCATTAACTATATGGTGATTTCGTGGTCTGACGCAAACGCGTATGTAGGTATATTTTTTTAGCGGAGCCAAGCAGTCCTAGTGCTGGGCACTAGAAAAGTCGTTCTGATAGCGTTGTTCAAACTATGGAAGGCCATAGAGTGTCTCGTCAGCTTTCGGACTATTCTGATGAAGTTTTCGCTATGTCGTATTGCTCGAGTTTCGACAAGGCTGCCCGTGCTTCTACCACATGATTTTCGGCAACGGGTAGTTTTGTATTTGTTGAATTGTCTATTACGTAAAATGCAGCAAAACATATTGCGTCATGCTCTGATCGGGTTGGGACGAAGACAAAACTACAACAGATCAAGATCGTGCATAAGACGCTATTGAAACAGAAAACCTAAGTAGAAAACATGATATTTTCGATAGATATAAGCATGAGGTACATTTAAAATGGGAACGTTATTTAACGTTTTTAATTGTCTTTTAGAAAATAGATGAATCGTGTGCTGTCATTACTCTTGCATCGTTTTGCGACTCCATAAAATCGTCTGTTCAACGATAACAAGAGGAGTAACAAATCATCCCGCAATTCAACGTTTTACGTTTTGGATATATGGAACGAATCCTACTTTGACTTGTTAGGCCAAGCGCAGGCAATTAGAGGCCGTTTGCTAAACTATACATAGTTTGTTTTTTTTATATATAGTTAAGGCTATGGGTGTTGTGGCATCGCATGAACGGTCTGACTTCATAGAGACAAATGGAGTGCATTGATTTTGTAGCCATTCCCATAACTCACTGTCCGTCTATTATACTCAACGTTTCAAGGTCCATCTATTTATTAGACGCAGTTTCACCAATTATAAATATTGGCTATTGCAAGCTTGTTTCACACTAGCTTAGTACGCAGCCTTAGCTTCCGTTCGATACAGCCCTCATATAGCCTTTGTTGTTGCTACTGGATTATAGGCGTTTATAGAACCCGATTTGGTGTCGTATTGTCGTAAACCATAAAACATAAACGAACACCGAAGGAAATTGGGGGATTGGCTGTAGACATCTGGTCATCGTGAGTAATGCCATGACCATCGATGCGGCCAGCATCTCTGGTGGCTCTTTTTTGTTTGTTTTTTTTTTATCAGTGACTTACTACAGAAAACGAATGACTATTTGCAGTAATAGCCGCTTCTAGAAATGGTACCTAGTGCATCAGGATGCCCTGATATATCCCTGCAGTGGATGTGCTCGGAACACAATAGGATCGCTTTGCTTGCGATACGAAACACACTCGTAATCTGCCGTGATTTACGTATTGCTTTCCATACTGCAGATGATCGTGCCTGATGATTTACTTGGCAAGGCCATGCGTCCTGTTTAATAAGGCTGTTCAGTCTGATCACTGGTTTGAAATGATCCGTTCGTTGCGCAAGATTCAGACGGAAGTATATTATGCGATATATGAGAAAGTGTAATTCCGATAAGAAGACTACCAGGCGCTGTCTCTGGCGTGTTCTACGCAAGTGACCGCCGTATACACGACTGAACTTGCGAGTGTTAGCAGAGTATAAAAGTATTTACGTTAAATATGGTACAATTTAGTTGTAAGAGAATAGAAGATTTTAAGTTAGTTTGCTTATTTCCGCCTAATTCAACGGCCCATTGAATTACTCAGTTGGCCGCTACAAATGGATACACATATCCGACTTAAATATTTTAGATGTAATTTGATTAATTACTACGTTTATTAAGGACGTAATATTTAAATAAAGCAACACTTAAATAACGGGCCGTGACAAAGAAGGTAGCCACCTCTGTTAGTCTCTAGTAAACACTGAGAATTTCAATTGCCATTCGTTTTGACTGATGTTAAAATAGTCTCCTGCTGTCAAAAATCGTTAATATAGCGAGTCAGATCTGGGTTGGCTCGAGCAGTCCAGCAACCTATCTCCCGTACACCCGTCTAACTGACATTCCTCATCGACGTCCACCAACATTATCACGCCAATATTTTTCACCATATCTAGCGTCGAAATCAAGCTGGTATACCACACAACAAAAAAATCGCTTCGAAACCAAGAAGAGGAGAAAAAGCCAATGAACACGTAACCACGGCATACGCCTATATAGCGCTGTTCCGCCGCAGAGCAAAGTATGACCAATTCGTGTCTATTTGCGTCAATTCCATTGGAAATAAGGTATCATATATATAAAAATAACTGTACACGTAATCGTACTACTCATCGCAGAGACACTGGGACAGTTTGTTGTTTTACGTCCTAACGACCGTTGTCGACATCATCTGTTCAACCCGGAATTCGCGGAACAGCAACAAAATTTCAACATTCGATGCCCTATTGAAATTTTGCACTCCGCTTCGCCGTCCCTATAGACGTCATCGCTATCGCCAGTCGCTATAGCGACAATAACAGTGCCTAAAAGGGCAACCGTAGAAATGGCCTCATCGAACGCGAACCGTACTGCAACTAGCGGATTCTACGGCACCGGAGAATTCAATGGTGACAACGGGTTTTTCTCTGTTGCAGCGCGTCATAGTGAAGCAGATGAATTTCTATTGGACGCACGATTTGTCCAAAAAGTCAGTAGACGCCTCATTGCCTTCTCGTGTCTGGCCTCCGGGGTAGATATTCGTCTGGTTCGACGCTACGATTTAATGCGAGGCGCTATCGGCAGCCGCGTCGTCGGCTCAGCAAACGCTGGTGCTGCCGCCATTAGCGACACTATCGCGTCTCCCCAGTACCTGATAACAAAAGCGGACAAGCCCTGAAATCGATGCCCGGTACCGCGGTAACAATAATCAGTCGAACAGCGACACGGCTATATTAACGTAGATATCGTTGTTAACTGTACCACAAGCGTTAACAAGTTCTCGTCAGCTCAATATTAAATTGTACCTTTTCCGCTGAACCGTTTGACGATTAGTCGCTTACCTCTAAGGAAGATTCTACCCTAACCGCATTCCCTGCAGCATAAGAACTACAGAAAATAAAGTGTGTTCACTAAATTGGCAGCGTCGATCTCATCGTATCAATAATAAAGCTGATTTAAGCCTCAGCAACATTCGGTGTGGCAATTGCGATCGCTTCGTACACAGGCTTTTTACATGTGTACGACACGATGCGCCATGTAACAGAGATGGATGCCAGTTGCGTCGAGGTGGGGGCATCTGCAATCGACAGCAGCGACGAAAAGAGGCCAAATGACTTTAATAATTGAGAGAAATAAAGAGCGCGGCTTAACTACGTTCGTTGGATAGCGTAATGAAAGCGAGAGCTTCGTAGATAACACGACTAACTAGCAGACAATGCGTGGCCAGCCACCGCATCGACAACGGTTGACGGTTAAAGCCCGTCTATAACATATACGACACCCATAAAAGTTGCGAAATTGATGCTACAAAGCCATGTACGATAGTGTACATAGGAGAAGAAATTGATATAAATGATTTCAGAACAATGGCTCTATGGCATACCATACATAATGTATTGCCTTAGTGACGATCATTGTCGTCCCTGCTTGTGTACACTGGATGCAGGGGCTAGAACAACAGCGTTTGGATGCTGACTAGATCCGGACCTTGACAAGGCTAAGCCGTGCAGCTGCTATGGCTGAATAAGAAAGACCGATAAGCGTAGAAGAGACATAACTTAAACCCAATGCCCACGCTTCCGTGGGTAGATTTTCGTCCTGCTGCGCACAGCAGCTAGCTATCGTAATCGTTTAACATTGGTGACGAACGCGATGTGATGCACGTACGCCCGCTGATGGCTTTGACATGGCTGAGAAATGCTAAGAACAGCCTCTTCGTTACCAGTATACAGGGAATGCGGGTTCGGGCACTCCAGTACGTGTGAGCCAGCGTTCAACAGATAAGACAATAGTACAGCAGATGATATCACTAGATAGTGCTACTGTCCAGGATGGTCCCACAACTGAATTTGTTCAAGTAGAACTAGGCCCTATTCGTTATCGTCTACGTTAATTCTAGTTTTTCTAGAGCTAAGTTGACATACTTGAAAAATTTTCGATCAGGTCATGGCGGTTGTCTTTCAAAATAGTTACTGAGCAAAGGTGATTTAGGAAACAATTAGGGCACAGATTCGTGTCCGCGCGATAGTGCTTGTTACCTGATTACTATAGCTTCACTTAAAGTAGATGAGTGTGTATATTTCAGTTGAAATCATTTCTGTCTTTGCCATAAGGTATGCGATCCTCTGACCCTCGAAAGCATACTTTTACAGGTATGATATTACCGTATGTTCTGGCTTGTATCTGCGAACAGGTGTTAGGGATTATATGCGCGTATTTCGTAAATTTTTCGTTGAAACTGTTATTTATAAAAAAAAAAAAAAAAAAAACACATGGTGTTGAACAAGGCATGGACGAAAGTGAATATCACACTAGAATTATGAAGCAGGTCCCAGACATTGTACCATATATATATGGGCGATGTAAAAATTTAGACGTTTATTTGATACTTATGTTAATTTTGTTGACGTTCTGCATACTATTACAGATTACTAATCCTCTATATTTTAGCTGCTTGAAAAGATATTAAAGTCGGCCCGTTTCTGCTAATCGGGAGAGGAAAGAGCGTGCTTAGATATATGGTTTGAGTTTAATGTCGATGAAAATCTACGCTTTCATCTAAGAGTTAAGAGGTTTCGTATTGGGCACCGGGAACATTTGAATCATACGTGCCCAAGAACTTCCATACAGTGTGTAAAACATAGCTGAAGAACATTATGGTATTACACGCATTCTGGTAGAGTTAAATGTGAAAGAAAAATTACTTAAATCCAGAATTTTTAATGGCTAAGTGCATCTATTATGTAGTATGAATACTAAAGTCCAAAATGATACCCTTTCTAATTTAACTACGGAAATTGTTTAGATTTCGAACATTGAGGAACCGAGATAATCGTATCCTTTTACTTCTGCTATTGACATCCTCAGATCTAGGTGTCGGCAGAAACTGTTGCCGTTCCATAGAGAGAGAGAGAGAGAGAGAGAGAGGAAATGAAGCACGTTACATCTATAGCAGAATAGAAAGCATCGCGGAAACATGATGGGCATGCGCCATGTTCACTGAAGTCATTATTAAGTTCAACGTACAATGACCTGCTTTCTAACTAGCTACATATCGAGAATGCTGAACTTGACGTATCTATTGTCTGGAACAGTCTACTCTAGGAAGGAATCAAAGTAAAAACGGTATAATTGTTCTCTATTTGCTACCTGTATCGTTACGTACTTGCAATTGTCACCTGTGTTATCTGTCATCTGGTGCTTGATTCGGAGTCATGATTGAATCACTCGGCAGGACATGGAGTCTGAAATCTTTTCAAGTGTCTAGCCCGACGTAAGCTATGACGACCTGATCAAATGTGGCGGCTGTATCTATTTACAATTGTAATATTTCAATACTTTAAACGACGGCCGTTCCGTTCATCGTTTCACCATGGTTACTTTGTTATTTTTTTTTTTTTTTTATTATTTGGCCAGTGTTACCGAAAGATGAATGCGCATACATCCGATTCTGTCGTGTTGCCGATGTAGCAGCCGGCGAGCAATGGCTACTATTGCCACGATTGTAGATATCGTTGTACGGCATGTTTCTGCCTGGTCGTCAGTGTTTGCAATGATGCTTATCTAAAAAAGATCTAGCCCAACATTTGGTTTTGATGCCGATAGTTAGATCACGTAAACAGATAAGTTCGTATCTAGTCAGCTTTGGAAACGTTCAGCGAATCGCGTATGATGTTAGTGTTCAGCGGCAATGGTTGCCTGACGTTCGGTTCCCAAAAATCGCAGATGAATCGAGTTATTAGAATGTACTCGCATAAATCTTTCTTGCTATTTTTCTATTTAGCCCATGTTGACTGTTCACAGAATGCAAGGTTGAAGATAGGGTCGTGCGTGTTTGCTGTGGCCAAGTCCGAGTACCCATCTGGCTGACTGCAATGACAAGCAAATGGCAAGTTAACTGATCGAGATGTTACTTACGAGTGCTGAAACGTTTCTTATGAAAATGCTGCCTTCCAGATGCAGGGCACATCAAATCGAAGCAATGGCCAAGGAACATGTATTACAGGACAAGTGAGGAACAGACAAGTGTAGGCCAAATATAGGCCTGAATGGAGAAAACCGAGCTAAACTCACACTACAATATATATGAATAATAATGTAAAGATTAGGCCAAATAGTACGCAAAGAGGTGATTAGGGCTTATTTACAGGGGAACATCGTCTTTGAAAAATCACTTATTGCATTTGAAGACAATGTATATGGAAATAATCACGTGACTGTTTGTTCCTTTTGTTAGAAGGTTCGCCGAGCCTTGGACCAACTTTCGCGCTTAAAATATCCAAAAAAAATCAAGTTATATAGGGCATAACTGTTTAGAAAAAGGTTATTACGAGAAGCAAATATGTCGGATCAAAAAATTAACAATTGATTAAATGGACGCTTTGGCATTAGGTAGATGTGTTAGGGTCGTTTGTTTTTGGTGACCTGCCATGTTAGGATCTTTGGTTTGGCCAGTTGTCAATACTGTAATTAGCCCCGAATGGCATGTCAGTGCTGGCAAAAGTGCTGGCATTTGCCCTTTAGACGATGTTGAGCTAATAGGAAGACTGTCTGCAAAATCAAAACATAGCTCAAAAGTACTTAACTTTCTCAATAGTCGTGTGAATGGGCAGACGCCTTTTTATACTGTGTATTATCTATTTTATCATTAAACAGTCCGATCCGAATATCGTGAAGCTTCGTAATAGAGGAAGTTTGTGTCTTAACCGCAGTGCATATATACGTATATGCCTTTCACTTGCTTGTTATTTTAAGCTCAATAATTATATCAAGGAGGCACGCTTTTTTGATTTGCTATCCACTATATCATTATTCCATTTCTAAAGTTAAAAAATAACAGTGTAATATGGTTTTGCTGAACTATGTAACCGTTTATTTTTGTAGCGGTAGCAGCCACATGGAAGAGTCTCCATATTTTAGGCCTTCAACCTTGAGAAGGTCACCACAATTATTATAAAAGTAACATCGTCGTCAGTTCAAGCAACTTCTTGTATTTTTATGCTCTTTTTTTCTTTTCTTTTCTTTTCTTTTTTTTTTTTTTACAAATGTACTAACTGTTTTTTACGGAATCGGAAAACAGATAAGATGAATGCGCTGATGGAAGTGAACAGAAAATAGTGGTATATTTTTCTACAATGCGTTTTTATGGATTTTATTACCTAGATTGCATTAAACTTTGATTGTCGACAAATAGCAAGAGCAAGAGAAAATGTTTCTGACAATTCTACCGGCCGCGTTTGTGAGTACCTGCTTCATTGCCAGCGACTTAATTTTAAAAATTAATTTTTTTTAGGTATTACCTGTTTATTTCGGTGGTTTATTGATTCGTGAAAGTCACGTTCTCATCGTGGCTATTTCAGGCTGTGCCATCCACTGCAAAACATGCGTAGCTACTAACGAAAAAGTTGCAAGTGGCAAATCTTAGATCTATCAACAAATGTTAGCCGCGTTGCGTGAGAGAGTGGAATCGAGCAGGCGCCATAGTATAAATCCTACCATCCGTGCCAAATATGTGAACCCGAAGTCGTCTGAAGAGGTGAAGCACATATAGTTAGCACCGCTTTTTGTTTATCTATTAAGGATCGTTATGATCGAGTCGATGCTTTCGTATAAAGACGGCCAAATATATAGTAGTGTTTATATCATGACTTGAAGGACTGTTCCACACAGCCAGCCTTGCAACTACTCCGCTGCATATATTACAACTGCGTCGCATGCTTATCAATCGGATTATTGAAGATAATTTTGCCATTACCAAATGGTAGCCGAAGAACACAGTTGTATACGATCGTTATTTTCGGGTTTTTTTTTGGTTCAACTACTGCAAGAACATAGCCATGCAGGTACATCTATAGGGAAAGTTTCGCCTAAACGATGAAAATTTGCTTACGCGAATAAGCTCTGAAAAAAAAGCGTCCGTTCATCTATGAGCAACGTTACCTTCCTTATGATTGCAATCGTGCCAGCTAAGCACTTACGCTATAGCCCTTAGAGCTGTCGTAAGATCTGGGGATTTGGGCCTTATATGGGCAATTCCAGTTCGAATCAAGGGCTCATACAAACTATACCAATCATTTCAGGAATAATCAAGCGACCCCAGACGTCGCTCCAGCCGAAGTCACAATCGAGCACCTCGTCATCCGCTTCGAGTAAATCGTCGATTACCACAAACAATGTGCTTACTGATACAAAGATGGTTTGCTACTACTCAAACTGGGCCATTTATCGACCCGCGCTGGCCAAATTCACACCTCAAAACATCAATCCGTTTCTCTGCTCACATCTGATCTATGCGTTTGCCGGTTTTAATAAGAAGTGGGAGATGAAACCTTTCGATCCGTACAACGATATTGAGCAAGGCAATTATAAGAAGTTCGTTGGCCTGAAACAGTATAATCCAGCATTAAAAACAATGGTTGCTGTCGGTGGCTGGAATGAGGGTTCTAAACGTTTTACAGAAATGGTAGAGAACGCCGAGAACCGTCAGGCATTCGTGCGGAGCGCTGTGAAATTTTGCCGCATTCATAGTTTTGATGGTCTTGACTTAGATTGGGAATATCCTACGTTCCGGGAGGGCGGCCGACCTGAAGATAAAGAAGGGTACGCACTTCTCATCAAGGAACTTCGTGAGGCTTTTGATGCCGAGAAGACAAATGGCAAGGATCGACTTCTCCTTTCTGTCGCTGTACCAGCCGGCAAGGATTACATTGATCAAGGTTTCGACGTGAAAACCATTTCAGATTATGCGGATTTTCTCAACATACTCACATATGATTACCACACCGCATTTGAAGCTGTCATTAACCATCACGCGCCCCTTCGTGCCCGAGACGGCCTTAAAGAGTGGGATGACGAGAATACGCTCAACATTGACTGGACCGTCACTTACTACCTGAAAAAAGGAGCACCCGCCAACAAGTTGATCCTGGGTATACCCACCTACGGCCGATCGTTCACACTTAGCAATGCAGATGAGACGGACCTCGATTCGCCAGCCAGTGGACCCGGACAACAGGGTGAAGCTACCCGCGAAAAGGGTTATCTTGCATATTACGAGGTATGTAAGACAGTTTCATTCGAAGATTAGGTCAATTGTATTTTCTGCTGGTTTTAGTGTTTGGCATATAAAATTTATATATTTCTTATAAGTCTTTCAAAACATGACACATGGACGAGCCGTTGGGTCTGCTTGTGTCAAACACTTGCCACGCTGTTAAATAGACGAAAGTATACGTATTCTAGATAGAAATGGAATTTGCATTACTCGTCAGGAAGTCGTTGCTTTTTTAATATCCTTAGATTTTTCAAATTTTTTATGAGTCGTCGCAAAATGATGTACGTTTCGTTGTTGTCAAACGTTTTCTTCCTTTTTACATAGATCTGCCAAGCCGTAAACGAAAACGGTTGGGAGCTAGCCCGACCCCACGAAGACATTATGGGGCCAGTCGCCTTCAAAGGAACCCAGTGGGTTAGCTTCGACGATGAGATCATGATCGCCAATAAGGTGAAGTACATCAAGAGCAAAGGTGTGTAACGAAAGACACAGGCAATTTGACACGGCTAAAAATTATCGATAATATAACGGTTCTTGCTTTTCTACGTTTATACATTATCGATGGAGTTATCATTCGATGCACAGTAATTGTCAAGCAGTACTAATAAAGAAACGCGGTAATAGCGTATCACTGATCCGCAAACTGACTGCTATACACGCACGCCTATCTGACCGTTTTCTTTCTTTGTTTGCCGTGGGTTCCACATGAGTGTATCGCTTTAGTATGCATTGATTCACTTATGCCTTTGGACATTCGCGTACGAGTTTTTCTTGTAGGTTTCGATTCAGTTTTTTAATGCTACGTTAACGATTTCCTCCTTCGAAGGGCTCGGTGGTGCTATGATTTGGACTTTGGATAATGACGATTTCCGTGGCTCATGTGGGGGCGGTGAGTCACCGCTGATCAGTGCGCTTCGAGAGTCTCTACTTGATGCTGAAGAATCATCGACCAGGCCACGTATCACCGATGCGAGTTCTAGCAAAAAGAAGGACTCGTTAAAAAGCGGACGAATCAAGACTACAACGACGACGCCAGCCCCTAAGGGTACTCAAAGAAGCAGGGCAAACCAGAGCGGGGCAGCTAAATCAAGTAGCACGCAATCGGCAAAGAGCACGAAACCCAAGGGTGAGAATGGCGTGTGCATTGTAATGTCTCACTGTTCGAAACTAGCTTCATCGTCGCTTAGAATCTAAGAATCCTAATCGGTGCCAACAAACAAGCTACATATACATAGCATATGTATGTGAGACTTGCTCTCTTTAATTAAAAAAAAACTAAATTAAAATTTGAAACGTGTTTACAGTATATATTTCGTTCGTTCTAAGTCTTTTTTTTGGAGATTGGCATTACCGGTATGTACCATTGAAACCATCTCCGTGGTAAATCATTACAAATTCGATGTTCCAAGCCTGGGTAACTCAGGTATGCTACCAATTTTTGTGTGTGTATACCTGTTCTTCTTGTCCTAAGCTACACATCTCACCCGAAAGGTTGTATTTGCTCTTAATAATACTGCTATAACAATTATAAACACCAACCATACTAAAAGTTCTACCTGTGACAGTCTTTAACGGATCCCGATGTAACGATCATACAATAACCCTGGGAAACTCTGCATGTGACGTTTGTTTCCATGCGAATAGTTTGTTGTTCCACGCTTGAGCTGTTCATTATACACCTGGTGACAGCTTGAAGAACCACTACCTTCGTCGCAGTATTACGCACCTTGTTCCGTTCACTTCTCCTTGCCTAACCTGCTACCCCTACCAAACTAGCCATTAGTTAACTAACTATAATAAAAATGGAAGCGTATGCTACTTTTGCATGAATCGCGTTTCGGTGCCGTTTAACTCAGCTCTTTTGTAGAATTTAGGGCCGTCATTTGGTTCTAAATTACTATACTTTTTCTGGTTGTCTGACGTCGCAACATTAGAAACGGGTCTTCTATTTACGACTCCCGAGCCGCCGACAACTCCGGACCCAGGCACTCCATTCGAGTGCGAAGATGAAGGTTTCTTCCCTAATGACAAGGACTGCCGGAAATACTATTGGTGTCTTGATTCTGGTCCAGCAGATCTAGGTATCGTAGCCCACACCTTTACCTGCCCGAGTAACCTTCATTTCAACTCAAAGACGGAATCTTGCGACTTCAAGGATAGAGTCAAATGTAAGGCCGATAAAGGTAAAAGCAAGGCCAAGAAGATCACTACAACATCGGCGCCAGCGCCTGAAGAGGAAGAAACAAGCACAGCCAGGCCGTCCAGCAAGAAATCCAAGCGGTAATACATTTATTTGTATAGTATCAGTATGCTTTATGGCCATTGACGTTGAGGCGATCCTATTCAGCTGTCTGTATCACTGGAGTTACCCTATCCAAAAGTTTTCCCAGCCAGAGGATAAAGAATAGCAGCATAATTTCCTTCGGCGTGAAGTAACTTATTATGAGTTGCCAGTCAAATCGATGAATCGGCTTCTAAATAATCAACTGACCAGTAAAGTAGTTGTCATTCGTCAGAGTAACGCAAAGCCAAATATAAAATTACGTTGAACATCGTGTAGCGTCTTGTTCAATAGGTGTGCTTGAAGATGAAGTTAAGACCAAACTAACCCGATTATAGGACACATATTCGGCACTCGCTTAAGGCAAGTTTTCTGACTTTTTTAAGCAGGATAATCTTGCCGAAATACTGACATAATATATGATGATGGATAATTAAGCAGCTATTTTCGTTACTGGCAAAGGGCACGACGACCTATATTGAAGACTTTAATTTATTTGAATCGTGTTCCTATCCTAATGCTACATAGGTAATCTGATAAGAAAACAAAATTATAGTACTCCTTGATTTCTGGTCTACTCGATACTCTGCTGATCCGAGTCTTCGTTTGTTCGATCGTCTTTAACGGTATTAACGCGTCTTATCTCCTTGCCCTTATTCTTGATAAAATAACAATCTAGGCCTTCGTCTCGCACCACACTACGTACAGCAACCTCAACATCAACAACAACATCAACCACAACGACCACAAGGCGGCCCAGCACCCGAAGGAAAACAGGTGGGCGAAAAAGGCCTGTCACAACAACGACGGCACTGCCTGAGGTTGAGGACGACGATTTCGAATACGTGGATCAAGAGCTTGACCCAACTGAGGAATCGGTTACCACGCGTCGTGTGAAATCTGGGAAACAAACAGAAAAAACCACCAATAATGATAGCATTGCGGAACTTGTACGATTGCTTAAAGATCATCTCAGAGGTAAACAGATCTGATGAGATAATGCAGCATTATTTTGTCGCTTTCATTCGTTATCGGGCACAACACGCGCTGATTTTGGATTAATAGTATACAACGGAGGTGTACATATAGATAGAATGATAACCTTTGTCCTCGGTAGGTTGATTCTTGTTCCATTGTGACAGAATAAACACTGTAGCATCAGTAACCATAATGCTGGATTATTGTTTGCTTTTGTCACATTATTGTCTGTAGCACCTGAAAGCAAAACCGACGAATCAACCCTGTCGAATCAGGGGAACCAAGTCCGCGGTCCCCCCGCTCAACTTGCTCCACAGACTCAGGCCTATACTGATCCACGAATTCAGCCTGCCGAACCCGGAACAAATCTACGTCGCCCTGTTCAGGTTCAATATCGAGAACCTGTACAGTTATTCCAAGAATATGCTAATCCTTCGCGTCAAACCAACAGTCGACTTGATTCTGGCCTGAACGTATACGTTGCTCCGGCGAGAGACGCGCGCCCTCTCCCTGAGGACGCGATCAGCCCGTTCAAGTTCAGTTACAGCGAACCACTCAACAGGCCGGCTCCACCTGATAACTATCGGGAACTCCGTACACAAAATGGTGAACCTGAGTTCAGGCAACCAGTCGCTCGCCCCGACGTTGACCAAAACGACCAGACTTCTGCGAAGGCGCGAAAGCCAAAGTTGGATAATTCACTAGCACGCGCTCCTTATAACCCGGACCGTTTCGACCTAGGCGACATTCCTGCTTTTGGCTTTTCCGAAGGCTCTTCTAGAGGACTTGAGGAAGCCCCGGCGCCTAAACCGGTTACAGCTGAAGCTTCTCTTCCCCCAAGTAAAAGTAGTGAGCCTGATTTCATATTCGATGGGGATATTCCAGATTTCTCATTTTCTGACGGACCGGGAGAAGCGAAACCGCAGTCTAAATCCAACTCCGGTGATTTGAGCCGGCTACCCAACTCACGGCCATTCCGCTACGATTCTCCTGGGACAACATCTACACAGTTTCGCCGTGTAACAACCGAGTTGCCTTTCGTCTACAACACGCCTCAACGGCAGTCCCGCCCCGCTCCAGCGGCGGTTGGACATTCCGACTTCGGCAAAAACGACGACTCAAGCCAGCTTCCTGGGCAAAACACTCAGTCGGCACTGCAGTTTGACTATCAACAACCTCAAAGGGACTCACGTCAGCCACAAACCACATTTACGTACAGTGACCCACCGCTAAGAGAACAGAGGCCTCAAACAAACCAATTTACTTACAATGAGACACCTCAACGTGAAAACCAACAGCAACGTCAGCGAGGTGCTGCGTTCACATACAACGATCCTCCACAACGCGAGACACGTTCTCAACAAACCAACGCCTTTACGTACAGCGATCCTCCACAGAGGTCGACAGATGCTCCGGCCGCATTCTCTTATAGCAACCCTCAACGAAATGCTGTTCCTCCGCCAGTGCAAGCCGCCTACCAAGACCCATCTAGTCGGCAGCAAAGTACTACAGACCAATTTGACAATTATCAGTCGCCTCAACGAAATTCCCAGCCTGTGCAGTCGTTCGCTTTCAATTATGAGGCTTCGCCGCAGCGGACGCGTCAGCAGAAGCAACAACAGCAGGCCTTAGCATTTAATTATGACGCTCCCCCTCAACGTGACCAGACATCTGCTCCAAATTCTCTCCAGCAGTACGACGCCGCGCAGCGATCGAAGACAAAGTTGACGCAGGGGTTTGCTTTAGACACGCTTGTCCCCGATCCACTGTCGACCCACGATGAAGGTCGCAACGTCGCGCGTCAAGGTAGGCTTAACCAACAGCATCTCACCACTAATCTCCCTGTGAGCCAGACACCAACGACTACGTCACAGCCTGCAACTACCCGGCCGCCAATTCCACCTCTGCCGTCGCCAGCCTCTATTCCGGCGGCAACATTCGATGATGACGAATACTACTACGACGATTACGAGGATGAGCCCACCCTGGCGACACCCCAGGCTCGACCAACAGTACCACCCCAACCGACAACGCGAGCTACCGTGCCACCTCCAGCGCGCCGGACGGTTCCCGTTAGTCAGACCTCTCCCAGAAGGGCGGTCGTGATCACAACCCCTCGCCCCTCTAGAAGACCGGTAATCGCCGTCGAGCCAGTACAAGATCCCTATGCGCCGCCGCTAATCGTCATCGATAAAGATACTATTGACTGCAACAAGCGAGGAGTTTTTATTCACCCTAACGATTGCACAAAGTTTGTCGTCTGCGCACCCGGTAAGAATGGCCTGAAAGGCTTTGTTCACAACTGCCCCGCTGAAACAATCTATGTAACTGCGCTCGGACGCTGTCTACGAGGTGACCGCAAAACATGCACCCGCAAATAATGTCCGCAAACATAACTAATCGAAATGACTCTTGCCTAGCCAGTATGAATGATATCACTGGTAACCATAATAATGATGTCACGCTATCATTCAATATAACATGAATTAGGGCCATTGCATAACAGGAAGCATAAATGCGAACTATGATGGATACAAGGCCACACGATCAGTGTGCCTAGAAAAGGACACTCAATAAGGAACATTCTTCGACATGACAGTAATTCATAAATCGATTTGTAATTATAGGTCACAAAATGTTTGTTTCAATCGGTAATACTCTTCATTTTTATCAAGGATCACGATGTTATCAATCAGCAGAGCGTTATTATTCAGACGGAGAAAAATATAAATCAAATAGATAGGACGAGATTTAGAGCGGAACGAGAGCAAAGGACTAGCAAGCATAGATTCTGCGCGTTGTGGTTAGTGCAAAGCCTAATAATGCCATATGTAAATAATGTATATAGGGGCAATTAGCAACAACGAAGAAGCGACAGGCAGTGATTCGAGAGTCTGTCGTTGCACTGTTCACTGCATTGCATCCTGTTCGTGTTGTGTTTCGTCCTTAATAGAAAAGAGAGGGGTAAGACGAGAGAGAAAATCACCCCCAAATCGAAACCAGGAAAGCAGAACTCTATAAGGGAATGTCTTACATTCACAAACGCTAGTGAAAATGATCCTGCCAATAAGAGACACAGATTGACTCTGTTATTCTACTAAGATTAAGATAACTTTAAAAAAAAAAAAACGTTAATTATAAGAGAACTTCTTCTGCAACGTTGCCGCACGAGTCAGTAACAACCGGTAGAAACGATGTAAGCGATGAGGATCGTCCTCATCATAGAAAGCTGTTTGATGTTGAGGGCCGAAGTTTTTGTTGTTATATTGTCAATCAGTTATTTATACTATATGATGTTTGCCATTTCATATGGTTTTCTTCATAAATAAAAGTCAAAGTAAAAAAAAGTTAGTTCTCTTTTTGTCTATATAATAATGACCAAAAGTCGCTATTTGAAGTCTTGCCGTTGATGCATATGTGTTTGCGTAGACCGATAGAATCATTGTTATATATAATACAGATTAGAAAGGCTACTCCATGGTGCTACTGGTATATACAGGTGGGTCTGAAATGGAAATGATGAAATCACGTAAAAAAGAGTGGTTTCTCATAATTTACTTAATCTTATAATTTACATAAATCAGTTTTACTCGTTGTGGGAACACAACCATACAGAGGGCGCGCATTACAAATTATAATGCAGCGGGTCAAAAAACATCCTTTCATAAATGTCATTTTAAATTGAACGGTGGTCTGAAAGATCATAACAGTGATTTGCAAAACACTCAATAGGCATAAATATACATTCGTTTATCTGCCCTCCTTAAAGTTTGGCATGACTTGTGATTAGTCTCTAAAAAGCTCTAACATAAGCGCTTATCCTGCAAAGGAATAAACCAACTTGGGACCGTTTTTGCTATTCGCCACAGCATAAGCTTTTCGTTCGCTGATTATGATCATATGATATATCGTAAGGGCCAAACGAGTACCCAACGGCAGCTTGCGATGCGAATTTGTCGTGGCTACCATACAATTTCAACGAATACAGCTCTTGGCGTGGCAAATACAAGGCCATGGCGACACCTGGCAGCAGAAACCGATAACGGAGGCGAGGACCGAACCGAAAACAGCCGGACAAGGGCGCAGACACTCTCCATCTGATAAAGGAGGAGTAAACGTCAGCTGCTGCTGCCGTAAATAGCACCAACGCTGCTGTGACAACTGGAGCTCACTGGACAAAGAGGCTCATTCAACGTATCAGGAATTGGTTAGAAGGAAGGCACGGTAATCACACAGGTAATCAGCAGACACGGTTATTTCCAAAAGTGCTTGTGAAAGATCGGCAACGCAAACTTGTCAAAATGTTTGCTGTACAACCTTGCTGAGAACAACACAGCCACACACATCATACTGGGGTGCCGACATTTCCGAGAGATGGGGAACAGTTTCTAGCAACGCCTCCAGAGTAAAGAGGTAACTGCTGACGACATTGTACCCCTGATGTCGGGAGGCACTGAAGAATGAGGCGTTGTGTCAAACTTCATGGGAGTTGCGATCAGAGTTAAGAAGCGTCAAACGCGGACAAGAGAAACAGCTGCAACAAGGATAAGATCGACATTTTGAGAAGGAGAGACGCCAATTCAGGTCCACGGCTATATCAAGCAGCGGCTTCAAAAGCATTCAGGGCTGTGGTGGCGGGCCACTGTGACGGGTACCGTCGGAGAAGGATGGATGCCTTCAAGCAAGGTGAAAGCAGTCCCGGGGTTCCTTTAACATAGTGCTTGAGGCATACACGCTTTTAGAGATGGAAGATACTCCACATCTACCAGTTTTCGGATGCACATTAACGTTTTCGCGACCAGCATCATTAAAGGGAAAAAAAGTTATATGGGCCGATTCAACACAGGTCATACTGTTCTTCTATTTCGAAGTCGAGATGCATTATACAATTTTAGTTTGATTATGATGCATTGCCAGTGTATCGCTTAACATACCGCATAACATAAGATGTGTTCTTCGTATATATGGTGTTTCGTTCGTTTACTGGGTACCATCGAAAAAGGAGGATACCTAAAATAAAAGGGATACTATAAAGCTAGAACCAATAATTGACAATGAATTTTCCTCACACATAATATAAGCTAGGAACCTCAACAGAATGCTAAGCTTTCTTTTAAAAATTCACAGTTTTTTTTTAATATATTCTCACACTAAAACATGCTAGAACGCAAACGACTATACGAATTCGGTTGTAAAAGTAACATGTAGATATATTTTATGTATTTCGTGGGATGTAATGCCAAAGAGGAAATTTATTGGTAGGTGAAACACTCGTGTGCAGGTAATTATTTTCGTTGCCTATAATAAGCATGTTAACTTCGAAAAAGACCTTCCGTTAGCCCAGACCGTTCTTACAAAAAAAAAACTTCGTACTTTCATTTAGAATTGTAGACCATATTTACATGTAGAAAGCATACACATTATATTTTGATATCTTTACTACAGCCTAATCAAATTACTCAGTCAGTAGCCTGTAATGAGCATGGCGTTAAATGTTTAAATATATTTAGTCATCTGTTTATAGCAATTGAATTCTTAACGACCAGTCGGATATCAGACCAGTCCTAACTTCGTTCTTAATGTTCTTTCAATAATTTTGCTAGATCCTATTAGGGGTAAGCCCTGGTGTTCTTTTTGAAGACGACTGAGGGCAAATACGGTATACAGGCCAAACTTGTCTGGTATCGTAGGACACTCACCCACTAAATCCTCACATTCTCGAGCCCTGGTTCAGAACTTAGTTTAAAATTACTTCGAAACCAAAGTTTAAAAGTATTGGTGTTCACCGGAAAGTTACATTACTTAAACCTGAATTACTTAGAAATTCATAAATATCGCCAATTCGGTCCTATATTGCATTCTATTTGCATCACTAAACCTCATAACAATTTTCGTCTGAACGTCACGAAAACCCAACAAGTTGGAGAACTTTTTAACTAATAATACCCTGTAGTTTAATATCATAAGTGTCAACGGCGCAGCTTCTGATCTATGGTAAATTCAGCATCAGCTCTCCATGTAGCCGCCCACAGGGAGCTCATTGGTAAATTCTATTTACCTTTTCTGCTTGTCCCATGCCCTTTCGGCTTTGTTTTAGCGGTTGCGTTGTAATTGCGTCATAGTAACAAGCCATAAATAGCGATTTCTGCTTCTTCTAGTTATTTAGCGAATTTCTTTCTGCTGATTTTGTTCCACTTGGCTGTTGCATTTCTCCTTTACCAACTGGGTGATATTTACGCCTTGTCGTTTGGTATTTTAGTAGACGTTTGTTGCCATCATCATCATTCTGGGAACGAGGAGTTTTGTGCTATCTGAACGTGTTCGCCCTCTTTCTGCCGCCACTGATTCGCGGGTCGCATCCGAGGAATCGCTTGAAATTTTTCCTCTCTGGTCTTCATCCTTTTATGTCTCGATGTCCTCCTTTACACTATTTGTCCACGACCATTTTCAAAGGAATGCTGTCCTACCCTTCTCTTCGTGTGTCGCTTTACCGTTTCTATTCGTGTCGTACCTCCTATTCGTGTTGCCGCCGCTGGTCACGCTACAGCTACTTCAGTTATTATTTTGTCGCTGACATTTGCCCTGGGGCCGGGTAGGCAGGGACGTCTGGTGGTGTCCAGCAGTCGCTCAGTCAATTCTAGGCAGAATTGACTGAGCGACTGCTGCGAATGGCGAAGTAGAGATCAAGTTGTGGCTTGCTCATACTAAGGCCGCCTCTGCTGTAGATGCCCTAGGAGGCAAGAAAGGCTCAGTCAGTAGCAGTGGTGATTCGAAAACGCTAGAATTCTTGCAGAACTGTTGATGTATATACGCGTTGATATTTCTGGGCCTGCCGAATAACAAGAGGGCCAGTATGACCCACCCTTACTGTTAGTGGGCAAATTGTTGTTGGGCCGGTTTTTGTAAATGTACGTGTCAACTTTGTCCCGAACACGACTACCCGTATAGCGGTTGTAGTGGTTGGGTGTCATCCGGCAAGCTCATTATTGTCTGCTTCAAGCTGCTGTTCATGCCAAATCTGCGAATCCGCAAATAACAACAGCAACAATAACAACATTTCCAACGATTACGACGACAACAGAGTGGAAAACAGCAATGAAGATGAGAGACAGATGGACAGCGGCCTAGATTAGGACGAACCGGCGGCAGAGTTTTTCTGTAGCCTTCTCGTGTAGCCTTCCCAGCACTCTGTACATTCCCTGTCACGAGTCTAAGGCCACATTCCTTTGCCGCGTGCCTACTAGTTGTATCTGCTACGCATTTGGCAACTGCGACCCCTGTCTCATGGCAGCGGCAACAAATCCAGTGGAATGGGCAATGGCTCCTATATTCTACATCTCTATTTCGGAAGCAGCATTCAGCAGAACTATCAGTGACAAGCTCATTGCGCGTTGGCTCTCCTTTTCCAGCAGCGTGGCATACGAATATAGACATAGCACGGCTTCAGCCTAAGGAAAAGCAGGGTGGAGTGTCGTGCGGGTGTCACATTGAGGCAAAATATTTTCTTCTATGGCCCACAGTAATGTATTAAATACCCACTGGCATGCACTCTTGCTCGAGAGGCAACAGTGCTCGGCACTGGTTTTACAAAAAGAAGATTGCAGATGTCGAAGGCGTCCAGTATCTCAAATACCGGTAAGCCACACTCTTCGATGGCATGCCTACAAGCTATGCCAAGCGCGCCTAGAGACCGATAAACACGCACGTGAAACAGACAACCAAATAGGCGTGCATAGGGAAAATGATCCGCCTATCAAACTTACAGTTAACGCACGCCAGCGCGAAAAGAGATACACTACTTGATAAGGAAAGGCATCTGAAAATGGAGGGATGGGGTGGGGGCGAGTTGGCCCTCGTGGCCGGAAGCCTGACAGGGACGACTGTTAGCCCTTAGGGATCGGCCGTAACATCTTTTAACGACGCGACCAATGGTAGTCGAAGGAACCCTATGTTGCATTTAACGGCGAAAGTTAGGTAGCCACCCATTCGTCCAACTAATGTTCTTCCACTCTTTCGTCCTCAGCTAGGATTCGCATAGTCATGCCACTTCACAGACATGCTCCTATCAACGGTTTTTGCCATCGAAAACACCAAGGCGACTGAAGCTAGGCGTTCTTGCTCAGCCGACTACGGTAACGGACTAGTTCGTTGGTCTTTTGCCTTTTTCAGCATACCTAACCTCTGGGTTTCTGAGTAGCACTGCCAGCTAACTGCTCGGAAATCCCTGAGCGAAGACAACGACGAGTGTGAAAACAGAGCGTGAGAAAGCAGAAATGCTAGAAAGGAAAGTGGTAGCTGTCCTTGCTATTGCCGGGAGATTTGGTACTGTTAACTGTTTAATAGCGCCATCGAGTCGTTGATGGCCTCCTGCTCATTGTCTTCTGTTCGTTTTGCGTTGCTATAATACATTACGCAGTACACCCACAGCTACCTAAAGAGGGAGTAAGCTAGCTTCTTTTGCACTTGTGGAACAGCCGACACTCTGAGGCCGACGGTGTCTACGAGCCAGCGTTTGCTTCAGCACGATGTCCCCAGCGACCCGCACGTCTTCAGTAAGTGGGTTCTTACCATGAAGTCTGAGAAGAGCTAGTGGTGGTCGCCGGTGCCGCCCCCGAGAAAGTGGACGCAGAGGAACGAGCAGCGGTAGAGGCTGCGTCCAGTTAGCTCGTAGCAGGCAGTTAGGAAACTACGAGGGCTGGTCCGTTAGCAAGAAGACAGTTAAGACCAACATTTGCTGGTGGGGTAACTTGGAAGAAGGAATCCACGAGATGGCTAATTGCTCGATTCACACATCCTGGCCAGACTACGACAGGCTGGCAAGCTAATAGAGCCACTGCTAACTGTTAACTAACTTACATATATATATATATATAATGTAATAAGTATACGATATGAGCATATAAGAGGATTAAATGCTAACCGGTGCTTCACAAATCACAAAAACAACAACGACCTATTGTTTTTTTGTTATTTTCTACAGCTTGGCTAAATGTACGAATATACCATTGATTGTTTTTAAAGATGTGTGCACCTGGACTTTTTATGTGGTGAAATGTGTTCCATTCCAAGATATTGAAATGTTAAATAACTTTTTGCCGGCAGCTTCCCATCGAGTCCTTTCATTGTTCTCACAAATGCAGCGTTTAATCAGAGTAGATCTTTAGTACATTATTCTCGTAGACTGTGGCTGCGTAATGAACAGCATACAATTTGATAACTTCATTAGGTAGACCTAAATTGGTGTCATTGACCAGCTTACGTCCTTAAAACAGGTTTACCGAACATACTGAATTGGAATAGCTATAAAAAAAAACACGGACCGGAACTCATTCAGCCATTATGAAATGTTCGTAGTGCACGTCCTACGGAAGTGTATCAGTTTACGGTCAAATACTCCGAACACCCCCCAGCAATAGTTTTTCAGAAAGATTGACTCTATACCATATTCCTACATGTAGTGAAAAAAATAAATTATAAAAAAATATACACACTTATACAAACTGTTTCCTTGCTTTGAAATCGCCAACAAACGAAATTAGGTCATATGGTATTGGACGCTCATTGCTGCGTTACCATGGTGCATGTATCACATATGCTGGCAGGCTGTTACGAACGGAACAAAGTGCCGGTTGTGTCTGATGTGGGCAGAAAAGTAATGACCTACTTGATACCGTTGCCCCAGATACAACTTACGCTATACAAGACAGCCATGGAGCTTCGACAATGCCTTCGCAGTCAGCCATGATAACATACGCCGATAGACACACTACAAACATCCAAGGAGTAGCTAGCACATATGTGCTGACTATTTGAAAGCACTATTTTTGAACGGCGGGATCTTTGGTTGCGAATTAATTAGCCTTAAACTGAATGTAAGTGACAATACCTGCATGGGTCAGGAGTTTGACCCATCTCTACTGATTGAACTCGGTTGTTTTGATACGACATGGATGTACCTGAACAGAAAAGTCGAAATCATGAGAAAAGTTACATCGTGCCCGCCACATTATTTTTTAAAATCTTCTAAATAATTTATTGATAGGAAGGCAAAATCGAGTTTACATTAACTGCGTTGCCGCTTTTCGTGTGGCCCACAAAGTAAATAAAAAAAAATTGCAGCTCTACGATGGATACAATTATCAGACATTAGGGTCAGACTTTTAGTTGGGTTATTAATTTTAGTACATCGATAAACTAATCAAAGGATGCTGAAAATGGCATTAGCGACGTTTTCTAGCCACTTTTCTTTGTTGACCCTTTGTCGAATTTTCGTGGTGTTTAATCGATAGCAGTTATGATAGAACGCATGACATGAAGTTGTGAGTGGAAAGACCCAGTGCGCTTCGTGACGGGGGAAGTGGCCTCATAGTGAAAAAAGTTCGACCCAGAGAGCACTACGTATATAAACATATATACGACAAACAATTGATTTGCCATCAGAAGGCCCTCGTTAGTTTTTGTTATACACGACTTCAATTCGTGTGGTCCTTCCCCCATAGAATATTCATATCACGCTCCGCCTTGTCTAGATCGATAACTATCGAAAGGAATCGGCCACATGGTGACCTGCTGTATTCAGAAATCCATCAGGCTGACTGCATATTGGGAGAAGAAAGAACGTTGTCGTACCTAACTTTCGTACTAAAGTTCGGCTAAAGAATACTTACCACGCAAACAACTGCCGTTTGCAAAGGAGCGCTTTACAAGCTGGTCCTAATAAATGAAAGTGATTACAACAGTGAGTTCCATTTAGCCATGCATACGTAAATTATTTCACTCTTTTAATAGAATGGCTTTTCTTCATTGCTCCAATAAACGTAAATTTAGTTTAACAAAACGCAAAATTATTTTTGCAAATTAGCAGACAATCTTATGATTTTATCGGTTCACAGTTGAACTTAACAGTTAGCTCCATAATTTTGTGATAACTATAGTTTCGAGGCCCTATCTTTACTGGTTCGCATCTAGATGCATAGATATCGGCACAAATACAAATCCGTGCCACCCTCACTACATTGTAGGGCGACGTGTTAAAAGCGCTGCAGACTTGGTCATGTTTACACCAGCGTAAACAGGCTCATTTTGCATTGAAAACAACTGCAAACTATCCGACCTGCAGGCCTTCCTTCCATCTGCTCCACTAGTTTACGTATTTACTAAGGATTCATGTATTCCTATCCGTCCGCTACACATCGTTTTCTATCCCCGCTAGTGCATCGATAGCACCCGTTAACTCCCTTACGAGTGATGGCCTAACACTACGTAAATATTGCTACTGTTTGAATGGCGCTTCGTAAGCCACATTCCGAGAACAGGACGACACTCCCTCCCAGGGGGTAAGGAGCCCGCTACTTAGCTTGATACCTTTTCTACTAATAGACTAGCAGTCACTAAACGAGGGGCGAAAAAGGGAGAAGCTGGGGCCTGGTCCGGGCCAGTTGGGAAAACGGAGGCGGTTATATGATACGACAATGATGTCAGCGGTTCGGCACCGGGTATGATCCCGTCCTAGTAGCGAGTCCTAGTTGTTCCTTACGTCCGGTAACCTTGCGTTGCACTTGTGACTCGGCCAACACGCTTTCGCGCGTTGATTCTCGTGATGACGATCATAATAATAGTCCCAGTAGTAATAATATTAGTAGGAACGATAATAATCTTGGCGAAGCTGCAACCACAGAGTGGCCTCGCATCGTAGGTCCGCTTATGTCGCAGTTTCTCTTGAGAGATATAAAAGCAATGATAGATGCCCTTAATAACACTTAATCTGTTAAGCCCTGTCGGTCGTTAGTTGTGTACGTGACGGACGAACTCTGCTACGGGAACTTTTCCCTCTCATTACGTTCACTTGCAGAGTCTCGCGTTCTTCTCGGCCGCTGCCGCTTTCCGTCCAGTACAAGACCTGGCTTGGGGAACGCTATATACAATATAGTAAACAGACACTTACCTAATGGCTGATATGCCCATAGGCGCTAAATGCCATTCATAACATAGGCCAAACTATGACTTCTATTATGCGATAGAGGCAGCGGTAGTGGCTAACGGCTGCATGCAACGGCTAACGAATGAGAGTATGACATATCGTTGTTGGACATACGAGAGTGAATGAAGCATGAGATGAAGTCAGCAATGGGTTTTTGAAGGGCACGCGGAACGAGAACCACAACAATATCTCATGCCCTTTGTATAAATGTCTCATATTAAATTCAAATCGCGGCTTGAAAATGGGCTATTAATAAACCAAACAAATAGAGTGGCAATGTATTACCAATGGACCAGAAGATACGAATTTCATACATGGGAAATGAAGACGAACATCAGCTTGATTGCCCTTCCGCGAATTGCCAATTTGCGTTTAGCTCTTCTTTTTGCTACATTCTAACCGACTTCCTTAGGTGCGCGAGTTCTCAACAGCTGTCCTAAGCTTCAAGCGAAACATCACTATAGCTGACAGGCGACTAATCGAGCAGGTAGATTCCGCTGACATCAAGATGTTGCAGGCAATCATCTCTCGACCGGATAGCAGCTAAGGATCAAGACATCACTGCCTGTCTGTAGCGTTAGGGTGCAGTTATATATTCTCGGACAAGGTGTTATATAGCGTTTTTGACCCTCGATGTGATAACCTCGTCAATATAGATAGGCAGCTAGCTTTAAGCTATATATAGGCTGAGATAGACATCGTGACAAACAGAAGGAGCTTTTAAGGATTCACTCAATGTCGAAGCCAGTACTCTCTTTCACTCTATGGTGAGTCCAAATCTGGCTTTGTGTTCGAAGCGCTCGACTCTTCTTGCCACCGCTCAAATCGAATCTTTCTGTCGTTGTGTGAATTGTCTGATGCGATTGTGTCTATCCGACAATCTGAAATGTTATTGCCAGTCTATTTCCGGCTGATTGGGAGATTGGTTGCGTCCGAAGTCTACCAACTGCCGTACAGGAGCGGCTGTGTGACACCGTTGATGGGCAATAGAAGCTGTAACAATATTACTAACAAAACATAGCTGCGAGAAAAGTTCACGGATGAAGCTTCAAATAAGGCGCAAATGCTGTTTTAGTTTCTGATGGCTCATTTTAGCTTTCATAATAATATAGCCAACTAATATTAGTGTTAATGAGTATTACCTGTGGTATTTGTCGTATCGAAACGGACATTTATTAGTATTTTAATTTAAAATGCTTGTACACATACGTGTAGGCGCAAGTTGTATCAAACGAGTAAACCCTATGCACTTTTTTGCTTCAAGGGCGAAGTTCCTTGGGACTTCGCGTAAAATGGCCCTCCACATTGTTAGAACGCCCATCGCACGTGTTGCTTTAAATAACCGATCATATGTACCGTTTAGTTGTTACACTGATTCATAATACCTGTCTCGCTATTTCTGAAAATATTTTTACAATTAGATACTTGATAGTTATTATCTTAGATTTAAAAACTTTACCAAATGTTAAGCCTGATATGATATATTGCTGAGAATTTCGTCACTAGCGGCTTCACTGCTCAATGGTTGCGACGACAGAAGACACATGTTTGGCCAGCTTTCTTAGTCGGCCGGGGTTGTGGGGTGTTGTGCAGCTCACGCAGAATCGTCTCGCGATATCCTAAGCGAATCCTTCCCATATATTAATGGATTCGTTGAATCGCCTTGAACTTGTTTTCATTGAGTCGTTGAGATTTTTCCACAATTTACCTGCCACTGAAATGAACGAAGACGGCGAGTGAGAGCAAAATGACATTCCAACCCAGTTCCCAAATGCATCTCCTCGCAAACATCAGCCCGACGACCGGCTGCTCATGTCAACAACAATAAGAATAATAGCATAGGGGACGCAGTAGCTGTAGCAGCAGGTTCGTGGCAGGCTCATCTGTCGTCGAATGTTATCCGGACAAGCTGGCTTTGCCCTCCAGTCATCGTCACTCCAGATCACTAGTGGTTGTTGTTAGCCGTTGGCGCTCTGTTACTGCCCCACTCTGAGCCCGTCTTGGTCTGGATGTATGAGCTCTGGGCTTCTCCGTCTAACTCGCCAACAACAGTTCTCCGACTACTAGTACGACAACTTGTGCCGCCTTCAGTCACTGACTAGCGTTTGTCGATCTTTTCCTCCCTATCGCCTTGCGTACGCCCGCTTGCCAGGCCTGCCCAAATCCCTTATGTTGATCGCTGCTTTCAACTGAGCCTCCGCTTACCATTCTGCGCACTTGCTCCTCCGCGCCTTCCGACAATCGAGTGCAGATATTGCTGCTATCCAGCAAGTTTTGACGACAACGACGACGACGACGATTCCGGCGCCAGTCTGCTTGTACGCTGCAACAAGCAATTTCTTCATGTAACGCCTGCTAAATCCCTTCGTTCGTGATGCTAATGTTTATGCGAATCGACGCTGATAAACTTCAACGCGGATATGGATACAACAATATACAGACGCACACAAACCTGCTGAAAGGAAGGTTGAGAAGATGACTTACTTTAGCAAAAGCTTTCCAGCTTATCCTCTGTGTACATTATAGGTAGTTTTAGGTTATAAAGCCACGACATAAAAACTAGTATGGCCTATACCAAGGTTGTGGTGCCAGTTGAATTATATGATAAATTAGGATTAGTGTTTTACGTTTGTCGCTGTTACTAATTGCGTTAATGGTTTATTGCAGTGTGAAAAAAAAACACCTTCAACCGTCACGTCGCGAGCACTGATGAAGAAATGTGGCACGTATTGGCAGCTAAAGATAGAAGTGGGTGATGTTGTTTCGCTTTCAGAACATATATAATATTAAAAGCAAGATCATCTTTATTATATGTGTGCAACTACTCGAACAAACAGATCTTGAAAAACTATTTTCTGATTCTTTCTGTGATAGTTCACCCTGTTAATAGTGTAAGCAATGTTTGATGGTCTCCTGAAGATCCTTCGATCAGCGAGAGCAATTTTGTCTCATCCACAGGTTTCCTTCGACTGTCCCTATTTCCGCCTTGCCGTTGCGGCGGGTCACCCAATTTTCACCTTCTGTCTCAATTCTCGCAATGGGCCTTCGTCTTCGTTGGAGGCCCATCATTATTCGAGGCAGCCGCCATGATTAAACGACTTCCCATTCGAGTCCACAGCCCACATCGGTTCTTGACCCGGTTTCTCCCTACCATGTCACAGCCAGCACCGACCATCACGGATCCCTAATCCGATATTTATTAAAAACAATGATAATAGCAACCAGCCAAAGAGGCAAGCCACTCTTTATCTTTGCTCACGTCCCCGCTATCTTTTTCTAAGTGAGTCTTTTTTCCCTACCGTGACTCCACCGCCAAGGAAAGAAGGTTAAGAACGACCGATCTATTGAGGGACAACGAAAAATTCAGCTGGATAAGACAATCTGAGCCTTATATAGTTACCTGTCGAAATGATGACATTTCAAGCAGATCTTCTGGGCTAAGTCATTGTGTTAACTCGGTATTAAACCTGAGTATAGTATGAAGATAAGTGCGTTGCTATATAACCATAGTCCCTTAAAAGCGCAACGAGTTTAGTCGCGGTTAATATGCGGACTCGGCGGAAGAGTTCCTTGATACAATACTATCCGATATATTGATGAGGGAATATATTCGAAAGATTATCAAGTTGGAAAAAATATTCCATTCTCGAAACAAAGTAAGAGCAAAAGAAGAGCATCCTGTTTCTCAGTCGGTTGATGCGGTTATTTAGCTACTGTACCCCACCCCCCATCCCGTCGCAGTATGGCGGAATTGCTTCAATTTGCTTTTTATTACTAAACAATCATCCTATCGACCTATATGAATTCGTCCACATAGAGTGCGCTTACCTCTTTTTCAGCTTCTGCTACGCACTGGGCAGAATGAATTGCTCCATTGTGGAGACGACACTGACATCGCTAGATAGAAAACCCATAAGCAGTTCAGTTTCCACCTCCTTGTCCAGGCCCTCATCGTTTTCATCGTGCTGCTCGAAAAGACCGTTCTTAGTAACTGCAAGCTTATACAGCGTCAATGTGTCTGTGTGCGATAGTGCGGGCCTCTTTATTTAACCGCCATGCTACTGACTATTCTCGGCTGTTCTTACAATATGTGCGTCCAGCTCGCTCTTGTATTGTCGTTAATCCAAGTGTAGTAAGCGGCAATCTTTTGCCCGAGGACACTCGTTCCTTCCTGAAGAGGCAATGAGGTCGTAAGGCCAGGTAGTTTGAGGGACATATCGAAGCGTTTTGTATTCCCTCTCTTCGACTCACTTGTATGCTTGAAGACAGCTGAAGACCTTATTTTAGCGCTTGGGTCGTCCGCCCATATTTCTTCTCCGCTAATTTCCGTTCGGCTTTGTGAGTTCTTAATGCTTTCATACTAGAATCGCCTAAGCAGAGACCTGACTACGGATGTTACGAACACTCATACTTTAGCCAGTGTCATTGATTACCCGTCTAATCACCATCGATAGGCTTCAGATGTATCAAATCAACGATTTAAACTATAGTAGCATATGAACTTCAGCTTCATATATGTGCTATACTTTGTTAAGTGTTCATAAGTAACGGCCCATGCCTTAAACTGGTAACTATATATGTGTACTGGCTTGGATCTAAGAGCTTGTTTAAAGTAAATGTAAGCACATTAATCTAGTAACTATACGGCTTCTAACCGAGGACTACTTTTTAAAGCAGAGATATCACTCGTACTGACCCAGAACATTGCATATTAAATGGAAACGTATTGTAAGGCGATAGACTATATGCGACTGAAGACAACAATTGAAGTAATCCTCCCATCAATACGCTTCTTCCTTCGTTTAGGCTCTTCTCGTGTGCCACTAATTGCGAATTGCTTAGGCGTTCGCTTGATATCGGATCGTAATTACACTCGACGTAAACGTGCTCATTAATCGATAATTACGTTTTACCTTTAAATGCTACTTATTTTTAACTAATCAAGGTCACACTTCAGCACATCAATTACACCTAAGGGCAAGGGGCGCTCTCTGGATGCCTAAACAAGACGGATAGGCACTCGTTGAGAACGAACGGCATATTGGGTATTGGAGCCAATATGACGGCGGTCAGAACTCTCGATCAACTGATTCCTATAGGAGAAACACGCATCCGTACTCTAACCCCTCTGAGTATTTCCTTGCCAATGAGTGCTCCACTTCACTAGCTACTTGCTATACCGTTGGATCGATTCCACGCGCAGAGCACGCCGGATGCATTACCAAAACGTATGGGTGTGCATACTCACTTGTGGGGAATATTCTATTCCAGATGGATATAGAAAATAGTACATCCTGTGGATAGGTTGTGATGGAACCGATAAAAATATTAGGTATCGTATGGTTCGCAGGGTGTAACACAATTGGTCGGCCACTTCCCTATGAACTATCTGACTGTCAGCGCACCTTGGCTATCGTACCCGTAGCATTTTTAAATCGAAATCTATGTGACGTTCGTTTACTAGTGCTAGCATTTTGATACATCGATTGTTAAATGATGCAAAATATTAAGGCTTAGCAGCTCTTGGCATCTAACTAGAGAAGTAGCGATACGAGTTAATTGAAAGCTGAAATATACGTTTTTGGTTCAAACATTTTGTTTTTACCATGGTACCTTCTCGTCATGCCAGGTGCAGGATGAAAGTTTTAAAGCTATTTTCAACAGTGCGGATAACATGTTTAAATAAGGCGTTCCATTAATAACCGTTCAAACGCTGTCCGCTTTGATTATTAGAAATTTATTCGCTGGAACGTTTTGGAAAGTGTTTTATTTCTAGGCGATAGTGCGAGAGGATGTGGTTCAGATCATAGAGCGCTCGATTGGTATTCGAAAGAATTGGTACTGACCATGGCTGATGATTTCAAACACAAAAATGCCGGGCCACGATGAAGCATAGACGAAAAAACGATAAGAAGCATAGAGTCGAGCTCCGTATGTAGCAAAGATATGATATCTGTATCATTACTCATTAAGGGCTCATTTAATGAATATTTATTAGCTCAACTGTTGTGTAAAAGACAGAGCCTTCGCAAGAGTTACTAGGATCATTATTCAGCTGCTCCAGCGAAGTTTCTTTCAAAGCAAGGTTTAAACTTACTATTATTATTATTATTTCGGTATCCAGGGGCACGAATACTGTGGTAATAAGAGCTGAAAGAAGGAGCGTCCTTTTTTTGGCTCATAACAAATAATAATAAGAAAAAACTTGAATGTTACATTTTGCAGGAAACTATAAACTTGCCGAAGGCGACTACGATTCAAGCTCACAACAAAATATATGAACAATACAATTATGGTTCATATAATTATCTTCATACATATTAATACACATCTGAGTAACATTCAAAATGGAAACAGCAGGGTCCTCAACGCCATGCATAATAAACATTTACAGTTAAAAGGATTCAGGAGAGTGCACGGCGCTCTACAAGCAAGTAGATAGGCGCTGCTTCCATGTAATTCGGACGGCTTACTTGTATTGCAAGCTGTCCTCTTTAACTGGATAAAGCCTCCTTTCGCAGAGCAACGCTACGTTATTGCCGGTTTTATCAAGCATCGCGGGCGTCGCCATCACCATTCCGATCGACACTGTTCTACCTACCATATCAGCCATTAACTGGTGTCACTATCCGACAGAAATTGTTAGTAAATAGTGAGCGCGTTATCGGAGATGTTTTTCCATGCAACCAGAAATACTGACTGCTTTCCTCTCTACACCGCATCTTTCTCAGTCCCGTCGAACGCTATGATGCCGAGGGTACGGCGGTGTCCGCCGTAAGCTACAGGAAAAAACGCCGGATCCACAACAACATTACAACAGGAACATTTCGGCCAACAGCGAACTATTAAGTGATTACCAAAGAAAGTATGACCGTCGGAGAAGCTTACAAACTACTTTTGTAGGCTTAGAGAAGAATACGGCAACCACAATGCTACCGGACTGTTTAAGGAAAATTTGGTAACGAAAGCGTTTTAGTCTAGAGAACTCCCTAGTCGCCCGACCGAAGGAAGCAGAAAATGTACCAGCCAGTTTTACTCATATTATTATATTACAATCCAAGGGAACAAACTAGTATGACCGACTAAATGTTGGCGAGCAGAGCTGAAACGCTACGTAGCACAGGCTTAACTTTACGAATGCCGACCGGAAAATTTGTGAGGGCCCTAAACAGTTTTATTGATTTTTCGGCAATTTTTATGCAGTATTGTAAAATAATATACCCCGTAATAGTGCATCGTACATTATAACACACATCTTCCAACAACGGCAGTGGCATTTCCCTTTAAGACATTGAGCTCGTAAGCTCTTCCTCTCTCTATCTGACTATTCTTTCAGTGAAAGTATTAACACAACAATTAATAATTTAGCGGGCAGTCATTATAATGTGAAGCCACGGCGAACAACGGAAGCCACTTTCAGGAAGAAGGAAAAAGGTGAGAACATTAAATTCAAGATGGGAAATTAGGGCAGGTCTGACTTCGCTGCGGGCACTCATATATCCACTATTCCCTCTTCGGTCTTCAACTTGACCGGTAAGTCAGTAGCAGTAGTGGAAAGTGTTGGACCGGACGATCCGTGTGGACGTAAGGAGCTCATCGTCGAGTGAAGTCAGTTTCCCTGAAGTGATTAGCAGGTGCCAAAGATAACGCGCACCGTCAAGAAATATAGCGAAAGTTGAGCGATATGACCCACTACGGCTTCCAGGCCTGTACGAAATGTAGGATTGTGGGTGTGTGTATGCGCGTGCGTGCGTGCGTGCGTGCGTATGTGAGGGTGATAGCGGTGATGGCGCTTGTCCCTCTATCTCATTATAAATAAAATCTCTGGGAAGTTGTGAGGACATCGTGAGCGAAGCTAGATTTCAACAAAGAGAGAATGAAAAAGATAACGAAGATAGCGAGAAGATAGAAAGGTGAGGTACAAAGGAGACTGGGAAGAGTCCTGCAGAATCTAGACGACAAGAACTGTGGTGGGTGAGATCACATATATGAACATATATGAGGCAGCGTGACGACGATCCACAAAGATGGAGCTCGAAAGGATGACTGGTGGGGAACGGTGCGAAGGAGAACATAGGATAGACAGCGACAAGGAAAAGGACAATAATACGAACGAAAGAGAGTGTTTCTTGTTCCTGGAAAGACGACGGTTAAATGAGCTGCAAAATTCATCACTTTCTTTGCAGGGCGGTAAAAATTTAGTTCCGCTATGTTTGACGACGGTCCGCTATGCTTCGAGCGCTTAGCGCCTTTTTCTCTTTCGTGGCAGGGTTAGGGCTAATCCCTCGAGTGGCTTCAATGGTATCATAGTCGCCAGGGTTTCGTGAGGATTCAGGGCATGTGCGAACCTGCGATGCACAAGTCGGCCGATTCCTTAGAGATTCCGGCGGTTCTGACGAGCTCCCACGAACTCCGTACATTCAGAATTCACTGAAAACGCAAATCTGTTATGACATCTGGACTTTGTAAACAACCGACTTCCGAATTCGTCGTTCTTCGTCTTGCACTAAGCACGGTCTAATAAGAAATCATGAGAAAATATCCTAAAGATCTGAGCGAGATATATATATATATATATATATAACAACAAATTAAGTATGTACTTTTTCTATTTCACATTATAACTGTAAGGGATCAAGAATGAGCTGTACCAGAAGGCCAGTACAGATTGTTCACATATACGTTCCACCTCCAGATCAAAAAGATGCATGACCCTATCTGTGCCGCAATACGGATACGTGCTGGATTAGGAGGGGTTAAAAAAGATTTTGACAACTTTCCGCTCGTTTTGTACATCTGATGTCTTATGAACCCCAAAAAGTAGCTCCTGGTTTCACACTCAGACGGTGCTTCCTCGGCCAATTCGAGAAACGATTTACCTCATCAATTTTTTATTTAAATATATATATATCTATCTATCCTAACGTTTCCAGATCAGACATCGCTAGACAGGTGTAATATTTCCTATGTAATTAGTTTTCGATCTCATCTGATTAACAATTGCTCTGGCTAATGCGCTAAATGATGTATGCGTTCCTTGCATTCCACCTTCATTCTCTTTTTAAGAAGAGTAAGAAACCCTTTTGACCTAGCTGGACCTATTACAGACCTAAAATTCCTATAGTACGAAAATATCCTGATTAGATGGTTGATTATTAGAAGTTACCGCCACAACCACGTTGGCGAGAGTGCCCTTTAAGTTCGACTAGTAAGTGTCTAACAATAATGCTCTTCAACGACCGGCTCACCCATAATGGTTCCCAGACGGTTACACTCGGTCGCCATATAATAGTCTGTAGATAATAAAAAAATGAAGAGACATTTTCGACAACTGCAGGCTTGATAGCAAGCGAAATCCGGTGCCCTTGTTCGTTCAGTGAAGCAGGCCGATGTCATTTTTCTCGTTGGTTGTTGCCTACCTTGATTTCTATCGTACCACCCTGCTTGTGTTCTAACGGTCAGAGCAAAATAACCCGCCGATCCGCTAGCATCGCCTGTCGTTTGCTTGCTGTTTTCAATGAACAAAGTACTAACAACTCGATTTTCAGCCCAGAGCTCATTTTATCTTAGAACGTTCTTATCGGTAGCAATTGACAAAGCCCCCTTAAGCGTTACTCAGGGCAATATCTTCGATCATCTAGTCTGTAATCCAAACGGCAACGTCAAAAGGTGCTGAAGACAACACCGATAGAAAACGGACTGAGGGAAAATCACTGACAGTCGAGATAATGCCCTATACTCGAGTGATAGCCATTGCCTATAACTTGTATGTAGATTCGATAAGTCGAGGTTTCTGCGATTGGTGAAGGGTATTGTTGAGTTGTACGTTCTAAATCAGTATAAGGATTTTTTGCCAGTGAATTCTATTTGGCTAAGAAAACAAAAGCTACATAATAGATAGTACAGTATTGGTGCTCTATTTTACCCTATATAGATCTTCGTTCTCTTAGATGCAATATCTCGAGATTATAAGCAGAGCATTAATCAAGTAATCTGTAACGTAACCCGAGTGCTGCAGAAATGATGCGGAAGTGTTTGTTAGCGACTAGGTCATTCAGACTGAGAACGATTGTTAACTCACAAGCTGTTTTGTTCGCTCGCGGCGTTACGTCGTCTATCCAGCGTTTCAAAGTCTTCACTCGTGACAGCTATGAAAATAACCGGTTGTAGCACCGGTTGTCGACCACCGATACTGTCGGAGTTATAAACCCGAACGAAGTTAAGCCAATAGAACCCAGCGCTCAGGTCTTGAAAAATCTGGCTTCGCTTCAAAGTGTGCTTCTGCTGCTGCTCTGTTCGGAGCTTGCGTACGCATCACTTTGTCGGAGGCCCTACGGCGGCTGCGGAGCTGCGGTGACCGTAGTAGAAGCGTCATTACAAGCGAATCCATCTCTTCAGCTAGTTAGCATTAGCAGTTGCTGGTCATTGTCAATGCGTTCCTTTCGACCCATACCCCCTTCTTTGCCCCACTGGCTCTATTCGTCCTTTCGCGACTATAACCCAGAACGAAAGAGGAGCTTGAAAGAAGCCAAACTGGGAACAAGCACCAAAGCGTCCGAGAAGTGGGCCGAAGCAAATTGTGGAAAACAATATCCAACAATGAGCTTCAGAAAGATGGCGCGGGTAATGTGGACGCCGAGAGAGCGCATACGTAGAATACTTTTGCGATAGCATAAGGTTACGAAAGCAGTTGAACTTGGTGGCTAAAATTTACATGGATTCCATAATTGCACAGTGGTTGATCCAGGATATTTATGTAGACCTGTAAGTGTTTTATGAGCATTGTGCGACTGACTCAGTTAGCTAAGTTATATTGCCTAGATTGTTTATTCATTATTGCATTCTTATACCTTTGGTTACTAGAGATCTAACATGGCGGGGATACTCTTAATCTGCCCATTTGTTTTATCAGTGTCTGCGTGCATAATTAATAATTCCTTACGCTTCCACGGATCGTTCAAATTATCCATTTTTTCAGGATCTAAATTTTTTTACAATTTATTTGTAGCATAAGGGTGCTGACTTGTGCCGTTCATAGCATTCGGTAATTTGCTAGTATTTTACGATTAAAACTCTCTGCGGAACAAAATCGCGTCACCCTCTGTTTTGTGAAGCTGGGGAAACGGTCGGAAGAGGTTCGAGGCTATCTTTTCACGCGAATGTAAACTTTTTGTTAAGCCGATAGTTGGCAGCATCGGTGTCATCTGCAGATGGACCCGCCCTTTCCGTGTCCTCTGCGACGTGCATTGCTCACGGTAACAGCAGGCCCTTCTGCTATTGCTTTCGTAGCATCGCCGCGATCGCTGATATCCACGAGAAACTCCATCCACCCGTCCCAGCAAGTTCACTCTTCTCACTCAGCAACGTAACAGCAGCAGCAGCAGTTTGGCATATCAACACATTACTACAGCTGAGCGCGCAGCGTGTAATGAGGTACTTGGCTGGTTTGTTTACTAGACCACGTTACTTAGCAGTAGGAATAGATTAACTTGCGGTTGCCAGGCTGCAAACCGGCCAGCTCCATTGTCATAGTCGGTATAGGGCAACACAGCAAAGCTAAACCATCGTCATCGTCGTGACAGCCATCCCCAGACGACAGAAAAGAGGGCAAAATGGGGAAGACACGCAGAGCGACGAGTCTATCGTCGACGAGAACTGTTGAAAAGTCTGCACCCAGAAGCGACGATTATGGTCGTATTGTAAGCGAACGTTCGATACTAGATCGGCAGCACAGCCCCAGACGCCTTGATACGAGCAGCCAATGGAGAGGCTAGTGCAGACTAGCGACGCGCAAACGGCGTGTTGCGCTTAGCTGCAGCCAGCGTCAGCAACCCCAATGACAATATGGATAAATTAGCCATCGGGAGTAAAGAAAATTGTTGGACACAAAAGGGGCTTCCATTCATCCCACGAGGATTGCCACTCCACCTATCCCTTCACTTAGGGCTGCTTTTAATGCCACTAGTTTTGCTAGTGCGTGTTAGCGACGCACGGCTTCTGCCAGCCACGCGATGAGATCCCGCAAATTCCATCGTTTCCGCACCTCTCGCCCACACTCGTTCTCGATGCCATCCTAGCAGCGACCATTGCATAGCTTAACTTTGTTGTAGTAGGACAAGTTTAGGATAGGCGAACAAAGAAATTGTTCAGGATGATCACTACTCGCAGGCTGTTTTTTGCGGCCTTTACATAGACAAATACATTTGGCGTCATTTTGAATTTAAACTCTGTTTAATAACCGATCCAAGTTGGTGAAAGAAACGGCACATCTGCACAACTGGAATCATTAAGAATTTTGAAATCTTTGACACAATCTACCGGAAATGGTAGTGTCTGGGAATGCACAATGACACGGGACGAACGATTTCTAGGTCTATTTGCTGGTTAACAAAATCCCAAGGCACATCCATCTATGTTTTTTCAATTGCCAATCAATATACTGGCAACTTTTCTCATCATCGACGAATTCATGCTGTCTATGTATATGTTACAATGTCACGAGCTTGAGGCGAGCTAAGCCTGTAATATCGTAAGCAATCCTTCTACTATCTGCCGCAAAAAGTAACGTTCCTGTGAACTGGCGTAATTGGTAGATGTACTTAGTTCAGGCCTGTGTGTATTATCTAATGGGTTTAATTATATTACTTTTAAACTGGAGCCAAGATGCTTTCTAGTCGAGACCATTGCAGATTACGGCAGTAAACACTAATGAACAGTAGGTAGGCCCGAAGTTGCGGTCGCTATGAGTCTCAGTCTGATAACGTAATGATTACCTCGTATCAGTTTGTTGTTATTACGCTGCTTGATAAGAACGTTCGGATTTTTAGCTAGTAATTATTATACATGGATCGTGGGCAGAATATTCAGTTAGAATCTGATTGGACAAAAGTAGACTGACCCCGTTATGATAGTGAAGTTCTCCACAACGCAACTCCATATGCTATGCCACCTGTGTTTTTAATAGAACAACACATTAACATTATACTTTCCTCACAGATATGTAGGCACACTCGATTATGGCAAGTTATACATAATGTATAACGCTATCGCTGAGACGTATATCTATCTTCAATGCTATATTGTACCCCGTAGCAACAAACTGTTCCATAAGTTGTTTTTCGAAGCGCAGCTGTTAGTTACTAAAGGCGACCGGTTTTGACTGGGAACAGTTGCTACGCTCCGCCCCATTACGATAGTGTACACAGTTAATAATGCTTTGCTCGTAGCGGTCCCGTCCACCGACCATCGCGGACAGCAGTAGTGAGTTTGCTTGCAAAACAGAATCACCGCGTCCATCACAGCCAAGTTTTGCTACCGGCCTGACGACACAGCGCTCCACCACAGCTGAAAAACAGGGCAAGATATAGCAGGATCTACGCCTGTGGCGCGTCTTCATGTTTATAAGGAGGTTATGGTTTTAACGGTATGCATCAGTCTCAGCCGGTTACGATGTCCAAATTTGCGATCCATTGCTCGGACACGGATCATAGCCATATGGCCAACCAAGGACACCGCACTGCCATACTGTTAACTAAAGCGTCAAAAGTACTACGAAGGAGGCAATGTAACTGTCAATGACAGCGAACGATCACTAGGCCTCCTTTCTACCGTCAATATGTGAACCATTAAAGTTGTATTTGTCTAATTGCATCTACAGACACCGGCACAAACGAGTGACAAGAAGGGGTGAAAAAAGTGAAGAATGACGACGCGTCAGCTGGTGCAGTGGCCGATGACGTTATCGCTACCGCAGCGCAAAGCGACTAGAACTGTAGATCGAGAAGTGTTGTAGCCTGCAGACAGCGATAGCTAGAACACACGAGGCCGGCCTGCTACAGTGTTATAAGACTCGAATGAATAAATACGTTAAAAAACGACATCGCGCCTACAATAGGGGGGAACCGGAAATGAATGAGGCAAGTATGTTGTTGCCAGAGCTAAAATTCAGGCGGACTGATACTGAGCGGGTCGAGCGGTCTAGCCGATACTGGCCGAACGTGCATCGACGGTGAGTCGAAATTGAGGAGAAACAAATATACAGTGGAGAACTTTGACTAACTTGAAAACAATGACATTTGACGTGCTTCTCGAGCAACTATAATTCTGTGATACGCGCAAGCTTACGGCATACCTCGTTTTCAGCAATGCACAGATAAAATTTAAGTGAACAGCTTGTTATACCTATTGATATTAGAAAAGTCCATCTCAAATATTGCTTTCACTTTTAAGTATCGTTTTCTAATAACAACGGAAAAAGTTGTGTAGTAGTAGTATTATTATTATATATGAATAGAATCACTGTGTAATTTGTCTAGACAAGTCACAGGCTGAATACTCTGTACAGGTTGGCGCATTGAGGCTGCTTGGACAAAAAAAAAAAAACATAAAAGCAATAGCTACGAGCGGCCCTTGTGAGTTCGGTTCAATTTTTGCCTTAATATTGCATTTCTCATGGGGTGCTACACTGATTTGTCTTCGTCACCTTGTTCGCTCTGGCAATCGTTTCTCGATCAACTTCCTACTGCTGCTTAGCAATAGGTTGCGGCTAGGCTGTACCTGGCCTTTTGGGTATTTTGTTTTTACTTAGAACATTAGGGAGCCATTTTGCTAGCTAGGTTACCCCAACGATTTAGGATTTCGACCCATTTTATTCCACAACAACCTAATCTGGTCTCTAAGCTTCAAGGGTGTTTCTGAGCGGGGGTGATAATGACGGGCGATCGCCGACACGATAACTTGCGTACAGGGAGTTCGGTGTCGGTATTGCAAATGCCGAAATAGTGGCTTCACTTTCATCTGAATCAAGTATGTACGATTCTCATTTTCGAGATTGATACAGCTGCTTCATTTGGCCTACATATAATAAGAATATATTATATTTAATCAATGTAATCTGTTTTTAGTGTCGACGCACTGCTTCACCAAAGTGATCATATCCAATCACCCTACTCGTAGCGTATGCAACACCGATTCGATGCTTGTTTAAGCCTTCTTTACAGTATCGAAGTGTAAATAGATCATCTTATTGTTTTAAGTTATAGTAGACTCTTTCTCATGCTTTGCCTAAGTTTATACCGGTGCCTGCGGGTGATATTATGATCAAAATGAAATCAAATACTAGCGTTTTATCGATCCATAAACTTAAATTTTAATTGTTTTTTTTTTGGTAATCATATGTGTTAGCAATGTTATCTCAACAGCCATTATCGCTTAAGTTATCGAAACGAGACGAACAGGCAAACTCGAGTCTCATTAGGTTTATTATCGAAAATTTTTACTTTCGTTTTCTCTTTGATTTGAAATTATGCATCTTAATTGGGTTACCTCTTAACTTTGTGTGTGTACACTTTTTTTTGCGGTTGATGACAAGAAAATCAATAAAAACAACGGCAATATCCCTGTTTACGTCATGTATGTATGCGTGTGGTAATGACAACACTAAGAATCATAATAACAAAATGATCATAAACGCATACAATGTTCACTTGGTGACCTGATACCAGACGAAAGCGCTTCCCATCAAGAATCGAGGCGAACCTCTACGTAACATATCCATCGCGCCTATCATTAGAGGCTAGTTTTTCTTCCTTTAAAGATCAGAGCAAAGGGGAAAGAAAGTGGTGCCCGCCATGCTAGACAATAAGTAACCGGTCTCATTGTTTATCCAGTGTGTACGAAGAAGAAGTCCATCCTATCCTTCTTTCGTCTTTTTCCTACAGCTACGGGCTCACCCTCGTTGTCTCGCTTTTTTTCCTGTCCTCCGAATTTGAGGCTGGAAACCCCGAAATAACATGTTCGAATAGTGTATAGAACGAAGCTCGGAAACGATCAGGACGCAGCAACGCTGTAACTATGTGGATTAAGCCTGAGAGCATCCGATACCAGCTTGGAAGCATGTCGACGTTCTAGCATTAGATGTATGAGTTAGCCAGGATCTAAAGCCATTGAGGTAACCTTGGCTCGTTTTAGGTCTAATCAAGGTTCCTGTATAGCACTCGATTAGCTCTACTGTGTTTGATGTGGCAGTCGAGCTGCTATGTTGTTTGAACCGGCACTGATTTCAATATTTCGCATATATTCGAAATTGTTTTAACGAATGAAAGCAGGATGCTGAGACCCCTCGAAAGCTTTCGATACTGGGGTATTGCGTCGTTCACGATGCCCGCCGCGTAGCTTATATTCATCACACGACAGTTGTTAACGATGTATTAGGCGCTCTAACAACCTCAACAACATCAGGGTTTCTAGTGTCAACAAAATCGTTACGCTTTTCGTATAGCGCGTTTCTCTTGGCGATCAAGGCTCATCGTCATCGATAATACACACAATCTCACGACGAAGCTAAGCAACGGCAGTGTTCATTGTTGCATAGTGTAATACTACCAACAAGTTATTAGAAAAAGATCGGTTAGTGTGCATCGACATAACGTTGCAAGCATGCAAAATATACCTTTCGCTAACTCTTCACATAAGTAGCTTGAAAGAACGTTAGTTAGAAAAGCTCTCCAACGAACCTGCTTGTGAGAAAAGCCTTCATATAGATATGGAAGCATCGACAGGTCTAGGTTGGTGTATGAAACTGTTTTTATTCGTTTATAGTATTTCGCCAAATGTTTATCAATGGTTATTTCATAAGAGAATGATTAAGGCCACTACATAATATCTCTAATGCGTTTGCTTCAGCTCGGATCAAATCTTCGCCTGCATTTAACTAGCATGTTGATGTGTATGTTTTTATATACTCATTCATTTACATTTTAGATAAAATGTTCATGTTCTAACAGAATCTTTTGTTTTGTTTTTGTTTAATCTATTATTTTACGTGGTCAGACAGGTTGCCATGTATCTGTTCTCCTGTACTTCAGCTAGCTGGATGGGCGTATATCTACACACCGGCTTTAAAAACAAGATTCTAAACGATTCTCGGCAGATTTGTTAGATAGAAATAACGATGATTTAAATAAGAACATTTCTGGAGATGCTCTCTATGAATTCCAGTAGCTCAAGCATTCTAAAGTACGGCTCTACCATTTGAGCTATACCCCCTTAAATGTAACAAAAAATTTAACGTATTTCAATATTGCTTGCGTGATGGAAAACGAGAAAATTTGAAAAACTTAATGATCTTTGACGATGCTGCGCATTAATTGCAGTCACTAGCATATTGAACAATATAGTCTGATCTGTATCACATCTAGTCACTCGGATTAAGACAGGTTTTAATATAGTAACGTTACTAAAAGCATAAATAAAAAGGATTTACGGAGATGGTACCGCTCCCAGTGCTTCTCGCATGCGAGCCAGGCGCTGTACCTTCTCAGCTACATCGCTTTGGAGGGCACAGGGTTAGACGTACTTCACAATATTATCTGCGTTGTTAAAAACAGATGACTTTTCAAAATCAATGGAGATGCTGGGTATCGATCCCAGTTCCTCTCGCATGCGAAGCGAGCACTCTACCATCTGAGCTACATCCCCTTGAGAGACACATCCTTAAACGTGTTTTAATATCGTTAGCATTACTAAAAAACAAATTCTGAAAAACGCTGGAGACCTCTGGGGATTGTGGGTATCAGATGGCGCATGATAGGCAATCGATGTATCATCTGAGCCATATACCCTTGAGTAATAGTTGTTTGTACACGTTTTAATATTGTTTGCGTTGTTAAAAACATAAATTTGAAAAACATTCCGGACCATAGAGGACACTGGGTATCGATACCTTGTGAGCTACACCCTCGTGAGAAACATATGCCTGGATGTGTTTTAATATTGTTAGCGCTATTAAAAACAGATAAATTTGAAAAACGTTGAAGACCTTCGAAAGCGACCCCACTACCTGGCGGATGATAATCAGGAGATGTATCACTAGCTACGTGCCCTTGAGTAATTGTTGGTTGAACGTATTTTAATATTGCTTGCGTTATTAAGAACAGATAAATTGGAAAATCACGACGACCATTGGAGATGCTCGGTATCAATCCCAATACCTCTCGCATGCTAAGCGAGCGCGCTACCATCTGAGCTACACCCCTTGGATTACACACGTACAAACGTATTTCAATATTGCCTGTGTTGTTAAAAACGGATAACGTTTTAAAAACTGGAGATCCTGGTATCAATCCCAGTACACGTCGCATACAAAGTGAGCGCTCTACCGTCTGAGTTACATCGCCTTTAATAACACATGCTTAAACGTGTTTTAATGTTGTTTGTGTTATTAAAAACAGGTAAATTAAAAAAAATTGGAAATGCTGGGTATCCATTGCAGTACTTTTGACATGTTAAGCGAGGTGGTACCCTCTGAGCTAAATCCCTTAAATACACTAAACTGTATTTTAATATTGTTTGCATTATTAAAAAGAGATCAACTTCAAAAGTCATTCGAGACCTTCAGGGGTGCTCGGTATTGATACCGTTTCCTCTGGAAGGCTAAGCGAGCGCTTTACCATGCGGGTTACTTCCTCACGAATATTACAAGCTTAAATGTATTTCGATAGTACCTGCGTTGTCAAAAACCGTAACTTTTCAAAGTGAGTGGAGACGCTGAGTATCGACCCTAGTACCTCTAGGATGCAAAGCCAGCGCTCTACCATCTAAGATACATTACGTTGAATATCAAACGCTTAAACGTGTTTTAATATCCTTTGCGTTATTAAGAATAGACGACCTGCTAAAACGTATCTCAATATTGCCCTGTTAAAAACATTTGACTTTTTGAGATCAGTGGAGATGCTGGGTATTGATCCCAGTACTTATCGCGTGCAAGGCGATCGCTCTGCCATTTGAGCTACACCCCCTCGTAGACAACACGGTTAAACATGTTTTAATGTTGTTTGCGTTATTAAAGAACAGATAATTTTGAAAAATATTCGAAACGTTTAGGGCCTCTGGGTATCGAATCCCGCACCTCTTGCACGTAAGGCGATCACTCTACCATTTGAGTTGCACCCCCTCGTAGACAACATACTTAGCCATGTTTTAGTGTTGTTTGCGTTATTGAAGAACAGACAAATTTGAAAAATATTCGAAACCTTTAGAGATTCTGAGTATCGATTCCCATACATCTTGCACACAAGGTGAGCGCTCTACCCTCTGAGCTACACAACTCGAATGATGTAAACTTAAATGTTTCAATATGCTTACGTTGTTAAAACAGATAACTTTTTAAAAACGATGGGGATGCTAGGTATCTGCCCAATACCTCTTATATGGAAGACGAGCGGTCAACCATCTGAGCTACATCCCTTGAATTGCGTATATATAAACATGTTTTAATATTGTTTGCGTTATTTAGAACAGATAAATTTGAAAAAGCATTAAGTACCTTTGGAGATGATGGGTATCGATGCAGTATATGTCGTATGGCAAGCGATCGCTGTACCATCTGAGCTACATCTTGATGAAACAATCTATGAAATAAAAAACACCTAAGCGTGTTTTAATACAGTTTGTGTGATTAGACACAAGTTTGAAAAAGAGTAACGGCGTCTGGATATGCTGGGTACCGCCACCAGAGCTTTTCGCATAGTAAGCAAGTGATTTACTATTTGGGCTACATTCCCTTGAATAACATGCACTTAAACATATACTTACACGTATTTCAATATTCCCTGTGTTATTAAAAGTAGGTACGTTTGAAAAGACATTACAGAGCTTTGGAGATACAGGGTAACTCTCGCGTACAAGGCGATCGCTGTACCATCTGAGCCACATGTCGTTGATTACATTATGATTAGACGTATTTCAATATTGCCTGTGTTGTTAAAAACAATTTTCTGAAGAGTTGGAGATGCTGGGTATCGATCCCAGTACCTCTCGCATGCTAAGCGAGCGCTCTACCATCTGAGCTACATCCCCTGGGTTGGAACACACTAAAACGTGCATGATTAAAAACAGAGATTTGAAAAAATATTCAAGACGTTTGGAGATGCTGAGTATCTACCCCAGTATATATCCGATGCCACGCGATTGTTCTGCCGTCTGAGCTACATCACCTTAAGTAGATAACGATTAAACGTATTTCAATATTGCCTGCGTTGTTAAAAACAACGTTAGAAACAGTGGAGATAATGGGTATGATAGCAGTGCCTCTCAACATAGGACTGAGGCGCTCCGTAATCTGAGCTACATACCATCGAGTAGTGTATACTTAGACGTATTTTAATATTATTTGGGTTATTAAAAACATATAAAGGTCATTCAAGGCATCTGCAGATGCTGGTGTCGACCCCACTGCTTCTGGCGTAGTATCCGAGCGGTCTATCATCTGAGCAGCATCCTCTGCAATGTATGACACTTCAACGTGTTTTAATACAGTTTATGTGATTAAACACGTAAACATGAAAAAGCATTGAGGGCCTTTAAGGATTCTGGAGATCGACATCACGGCCTTTCACATGGTAGGCGAGCGACAAGTGTTATATACAAACGTATTTTAATATTGTTGCATGATTAAAAACAGGTGAGTTTGAAAAATATTAAAGCTACTGGAGATGCTGGGTATCTGCCCAGTACCTCTTATATGGAAGGCGAGCGCTCAACCATCTAAGCTACATCCCCTTGAATTGCGTTTATATAGACATGTTTTAATATTGTTTACGTTATTAAAACCAGATAGATTTGGAAAAGCATTAAGAACTTTTGGAGATGATGGTATCGTTGCGGTATATGTCGTATGGCAAGCGATCGCTGTACCATCTGAGCCACATGTAGTTGATAAAGTTATGATTAGACGTATTTCAATATTGCCTGTGTTGTTAAAAACAGTTTTCTGAAGAGTTGGAGATGCTGGGTATCGATCCCAGTACCTCTCGCATGCTAAGCGAGCGCTCTACCATCTGAGCTACATCCCCTTGGGTAGAACACACTTAAACGTGTTTTAACACTGTTTGCTTCATTAAAGACAGATTTGAAAAAATATTCAAGACGTTTGGAGATGCTGGGTATCTACCCCAGTATATATCCGATGCCACGCGATTGTTCTGCCGTCTGAGCTACATCACCTTAAGTAGATAACGATTAAACGTATTTCAATATTGCCTGCGTTGTTAAAAACAACGTTAGAAACAATGGAGATAATGGGTATGATAGCAGTGCCTCTCAACATAGGACTGAGGCGCTCCATAATCTGAGCTACGTACCATCGAGTAGTGTATACTTAGACGTGTTTTAATATTGTTTGGGTTATTAAAAACATATAAAGGTCATTCAAGGCATCTGCAGATGCTGGTGTCGACCCCACTGCTTCTAGTATAGTATCCGAGCGGTCTATCATCTGAGCAGCATCCTCTGCAATGTATGACACTTCAACGTGTTTTAATACAATTTATGTGATTAAACACATAAACATGAAAAAGCATTGAGGGCCTTTGAGGATTCTGGAGATCGACATCACGGCCTTTAAATACTGGAGATGCTGGGTATCTGCCCAGTACCTCTTATATGGAAGGCGAGCGCTCAACCATCTAAGCTACATCCCCTTGAATTGCGTTTATATAGACATGTTTTAATATTATTTACGTTATTAAAACCAGATAGATTTGGAAAAGCATAAAGAACTTTTGGAGATGATGGGTATCGTTGCGTTATATGTCGTATGGCAAGCGATCGCTGTACCATCTGAGCCACATGTAGTTGATTATATTATGATTAGACGTATTTCAATATTGCCTGTGTTGTTAAAAACAATTTTGTGAAGAGTTGGAGATGCTGGGTATCGATCCCAGTACCTCTCGCATGCTAAGCGAGCGCTCTACCATCTGAGCTACATCCCCTTCGATATACATACCAAAACGTTAAAAACAGGTAAGTTTGAAAATATACTGGAAACCTTTGAGGATCCTAGGTATGATTCTAATACCTGTTGTTTGCAAAGCGGTCTACCATCTGAGACACACTTGATTAAATAAAACATAATTAAACGTGTCTTAATACAGTTTGTGTGCTTCCACAAATTTGGAAAAGTATTGAAGGCATCTGGAAATGCTGGGTTACGACACCAGAGCTCTTCGCATGGTAGGCAAGCAATCTACAATTTGGGCTACATTCCCTTGTATAACATGCGCTTAAACGTGTAACATACTTTCAATTTTGTTTTAATATTGTTTGCGTTATTGAAAACCTATGAATTTGGAAAATCATTGAACACCGTTGGAGAGGCTGGGTGTCGATACAAGTACCTCTTGCATGCAAGGCCAGCGCTCTACTATCTGAGCTACACCACGTTGAATATTAAAAAAAGAACGTGTTTTAATATTGTTTGCGTTATTAAAGAACAGATAAATTAGAAAAATATCTGAAACCTTGGGAGGTTCTGGGTATCGATTCCCGTACCTCTTGCTTGAGGAGCGAGGCCTCAGCTTAAACTCCTTGAATTGCGTACACATAAATATGTTTTAATATTGTCTGCGTCACTGAAAACAGATAAAGCATTAACACCTTTGGGGAAGTTGGATACCGACGCAGTATAAGTCGTATGGCAAGGAATCGGTGCACCATTTGAGCTAGATCTAATCGATTATATTATGGTTAAACGTATTTCAATATAGTATGCGTTGTTAAAAAGAATTTTGTGAAAACTTGGAGATGCTGGGTATCGATCCCAGTACCTCTCGCATGCTAAGCGAGCGCTCTACCATCTGAGCTACATCCCCCTGAATTTAGTATATATTAACACGTTTTAATATTGTTTGCGTTATTAAAAACAGGTAAATTTGGAAAAACATGAAGTACCTTTGGAGATGATTGGTATCGATGCAGTTTATATCGTATGGTAAGCGATCGCTCTACAATCTAAGCTACGTCGTATTGACATTAATATGCTTAAGCATGTTTTAATATTGTTTGCGTTGTTAAAAACAGAAGTTTGAAAATATATTGGAGACCTTTGGAGATCCTGCGTATGGATTCCAATACTTCTTGTTTGAGAAGCGAGCGCTCTACCATCTGAGAAAGACTTTATTAGATAAAAGACATTTAAACGTATTTTAATACAGTTTACGTGATTAAACACAAATTTGAAAAAGAGTAAAGGCATCTGGATACGCTGGATACTGCCACCACAGCTTTTCGCATAGTAGGCAAGTGATTTACTATTTGGGCTACATTCCCTTGAATAACATACACTTAAACATATACTTACACGTATTTCAATATTCCCTGTGTTATTAAAAAGAGGTACATTTGAAAAGACATTTCAGAGCTTTGGAGATACAGGGTAACTCTCGCATGCAAGGCGAGCGCTGTACCATTTGAGCTACATCCCCTCGAATGGATCACACTTAAACGTGTTTTAATACTGTTCCCGTGATTAAAAACAGATAAATTTGGAAAAGCATTAACACCTTTGGGGGAGTTGGATACCGACGCAGTATAAGTCGTATGGCAAGGAATGGGTGCACCATTTGAGCTAGATCTAATCGATTATATTATGGTTAAACGTATTTCAATATTGCCTGTGTTGTTAAAAACAATTTTGTGAAGAGTTGGAGATGCTGGGTATCGATCCCAGTACCTCTCGCATGCTAAGCGAGCGCTCTACCATCTGAGCTACATCCCCTCGGATATACCTACCAAAACGTTAAAAACAGGTAAGTTCGAAAATATACTGGAAACCTTTGAGGATCCTAGTTATGATTCTAATACCTGTTGTTTGCAAAGCGGTCTACCATCTGAGACACACTTGATTAAATAAAACGTAATTAAACGTGTCTTAATAGAGTTTGTGTGCTTCCACAAATTTGGAGAAGTATTGAAGGCGTCTGGAAATGCTGGATTACGACACCAGAGCTCTTCGCATGGTAGGCAAGCGATCTATAATTTGGGCTACATTCCCTTGTATAACATACGCTTAAACGTGTAACATACTTTCAATTTTGTTTTAATATTGTTTGGGTTATTGAAAACCTATGAATTTGGAAAATCATTGAACACCGTTGGAGAGGCTGGGTATCGATCCCTGTACCTCTTGCATGCAAGGCCACCGCTCTACCATCTGAGCTATACCACGTTGAATATTAACAAAAGAACGTGTTTTAATATTGTTTGCGTTATTAAAGAACAGATAAATTAGAAAAATATCTAAAACCTTTGGAGATTCTGGGTATCGATTCTCAACCTCTTGCTTGAGGAGCGAGCCCTCAGCTATCTGAGCTACACTCCTTGAATTGGGTACACACAAATATGTTTTAATATTGTCTGCGTCACTAAAAACAGATAAATTAACACCTTTGGGGAAGTTGGATACCGACGCAGTATAAGTCGTATGGCAAGGAATCGGTGCACCATTTGAGCTGGATCTAATCGATTATATTATGGTTAAACGTACTTCAATATAGTATGCGTTGTTAAAAACAATTTTGTGAAAGGTTGGAGATGCTGGGTATCGATCCCAGTACCTCTCGCATGCTAAGCGAGCGCTCTACCATCTGAGCTACATCCCCTCGAATATAATTTATTAAACGTGTTTTAATACTGTTTGCGTCGTTAAAAACAGGTAAGTTCGAATATACACTGGAGACCTTTGAGGATCCTAGGTATGATTCCAATACCTGTTGTTTGCAAAGTGCTCTACCATCTGATACACACTTGATTGAATAAAACGTAATTAAAGGTGTCTTAATACAGTTTGTGTGCTTCCACAAATTTGGAAACGTATTGAAGGCGTCTGGAAATGCTGGATTACGACACCAGAGCTTTTCGCATGGCAGGCAAGCGATCTACTATTTGGGCTACATTCCCTTGTATAACATGCGCTTAAACGTGTAACATAGTTTCAATTTTGTATTAATATTGTTTGCGTTATTGAAAACCTATAAATTTGGAAAATTATTGAACACCGTTGGATAGGCTGGGTATCGATCCCAGTACCTCTTGCATGCAAGGCCAGCGCTCTACCATCTGAGCTACACCACGTTGAATATTAAGAAAAGAACGTGTTTTAATATTGTTTGCGTTATTAAAGAACAGATAAATTAGAAAAATATCTAAAACCTTTGGAGATTCTGGGTATCGATTCTCGTACCTCTTGCTTGAGGAGCGAGCCCTCAGCTATCTGAGCTACACTCCTTGAACTGGGTGCACACAAATATGTTTTAATATTGTCTGCGTCACTAAAAACAGATAAAGCATTAACACCTTTGGGGAAGTTGGATACCGACGCAGTCTAAGTCGTATGGCAAGGAATCGGTGCACCATTTGAGCTAGATCTAATCGATTATATTATGGTTAAACGTAATTCAATATAGTATGCGTTGTTAAAAACAATTTTGTGAAAAGTTGGAGATGCTGGGTATCGATCCCAGTACCTCTCGCATGCTAAGCGAGCGCTCTACCATCTGAGCTACATCCCCTCGAATGTGATTTCTTAAACGTGTTTTAATACTGTTTGCGTCGTTAAAAACAGGTAAGTTCGAAAATACACTGGAGACCTTTGAGGATCCTAGGTATGATTCCAATACCTGTTGTTTGCAAAGCGCTCTACCATCTGATACACACTTGATTAAATAAAACGTAATTAAACGTGTCTTAATACAGTTTGTGTGCTTCCACAAATTTGGAAACGTATTGAAGGCGTCTGGAAATGCTGGATTACGACACCAGAGCTTTTCGCATGGCAGGCAAGCGATCTACTATGTGAGCTACATTCCCTTGTATAACATGCGCTTAAACGTGTAACATAGTTTCAATTTTGTATTAATATTGTTTGCGTTATTGAAAACCTATAAATTTGGAAAATTATTGTTCACCGTTGGACCGGCTGGGTATCGATCCCTCGACCTCTCGCATGCTAAGCAAGAGCTCTACCATCCGATCTACATCCCCTTGAATTTACTACGTATTAACACGTTTTAATATTGTTTGCGTTATTAAAAATGGGTAAATTTGGGAAAGCATGAAGTACCATTGGAGATGATGCGTATCGATGCAGTATATATCGTATGGCAAGCGATCGCTCTACAATCTGAGCTACATCCTATTGACATCAATACGCTTAAGCGTGTTTTAATATTGTTTGCGTTGTTAAAAACATAAGTTTGAAAATATATTGGAGACCTTTGGAGATCCTGGGTATGGATTCCAATACTTCTTGTTTGAGAAGCGAGCGCTCTACCATCTGAGAAACACTTTATTAGATAAAAGACATTTAAACGTATTTTAATACAGTTTACCTGATTAAACACAAATTTGAAAAAGAGTAAAGGCATCTGGATACGCTGGATACTGCCACCACAGCTTTTCGCATAGTAAGCAAGTGATTTACTATTTGGGCTACATTCCCTTGAATAACATGCACTTAAACATATACTTACACGTATTTCAATATTCCCTGTGTTATTAAAAAACAGGTACGTTTGAAAAGACATTACAGAGCTTTGGGTATACAGGGTAACTCTCGCATGCAAGGCGAGCGCTATACCATTTGAGCTACATCCCCTCGAATGGAACACACTTAAACGTGTTTTAATACTGTTTGCGTGATTAAAAACATAAATTTGGAAAAGCATTAAGAACTTTTGGAGATGATGGGTATCGTTGCGGTATATGTCGTATGGCAAGCGATTGCTGTACCATCTGAGCCACATGTAGTTGATTATATTATGATTAGACGTATTTCAATATTGCCTGTGTTGTTAAAAACAGTTTTGTGAAAAGTTGGAGATGCTGGGTATCGATCCCAGTACCTCTCGCATGCTAAGCGAGCGCTCTACCATCTGAGCTACATCCCCTTGAATTGAGTACAGATAAACATCTTTTTAATATTGTTTGCGTTATTAAAACAGGTAAATTTGGAAAATCAATAAGACCTTTGGCGATGCTGCGTATCGCGCTCACTAATTATTGCATGATAAACGAGCGCTCTACCATCTGAGCTACATCCTATTGAAGGAAATACGCTTAAACGTGTTTTAATATTGTTTGCGTTGTTAAAAACAGATAAGTTTGAAAATATATTGGAGACCTTTGGAGATCCTGAGTATGGATTCCAATACTTCTTGTTTGAGAAACGAGCGCTCTACCATCTGAGAAACACTTTATTAGATAAAAGACACTTAAACGTATTTTAATACAGTTTATGTGATTAAACACAAATTTGAAAAAGAGTAAAGGCGTCTGGATATGCTGGATACTGTCACCAGAGCTTTTCGCATAGTAGGCAAGTGATCTACTATTTGGGCTACATTCCCTTGAATAACATGCACTTAAACATATACTTACACGTATTTCAATATTCCCTGTTTTATTAAAAATAGGTACATTTGAAAAGACATTACAGAGCTTTGGAGATACAGGGTAACTCTCACATGCAAGGCGAGCCCTGTACCATCTGAGCTACATCCCATTAAATAAAATAGAGTTTAACATGTTTTAATATTGTTTGCGTTATTAAAAACAAATGAATTTGGAAAATCATTCAATACCTTTGAAGATTCTGGGTATCGATCCTTATATCCCGCATGTTAAGCGAGCGCTCTACCATTTGAGCTACATCCCCTCGATTGAAACACACTTAAACGCATTTTAATACTGTTTGCGTGATTAAAAACATAAATTTGAAAGAATATTCAAGACGTTTGGAGATTCTGGGTATCTACCCCAGTATATATCCCATGCCACGCGATTGTTCTGCCGTCTGAGCTACATCACATTAAGTAGATAACGATTAAACGTATTTCAATATTGCCTGCGTTCTTAAAAACAACGTTAGAAACAATGGAGATAATGGGTATGATAGATAGCAGTGCCCCTCAACATAGGACTGAGAGGCGCTCTATAATCTGAGCTACATGCCATCGAGTAGTGTATACTTAGACGTGTTTTAATATTGTTTAGATTATTAAAACATATAAGGGTCATTCAAGGCATCTGCAGATGCTGGTATCGACTCCACTGCTTATGGCATGATATCCGAGCGGTCCATCATCTGAGCAGCATCCTCTGCAATGTAAGACATTTCAACGTGTTTTAATACAATTTATGTGATTAAACACATAAACTTGAAAAAGCATTGAGGGCCTTTGAGAATGCTGGAGATCGACACCCCGGCCTTTCGCATTGTAGGCGAGCGACGAGTGTTATATACATATACGTATTTTAACATTGTTGCGTGATTAAAAACAGGTGAATTTGAAAAATATTAAAGGTACTGGAGATGCTGGGTATCGATCCCAGTACCTCTCGCATGCTAAGCGAGCGCTCTACCATCTGAGCTACATCCCCTTGTGTGAAGTTAGGCTTATTTCAATATTGTTTGCGTAATTCAAAACAGATAAATTGGAAAACATTGGACACCTTTGAAGGCTCTGCGTATCAGTCCCTGTATCTCTCGCATGTTAGGAGGGCGCTATACCACCTGAACTACATTCCGTGCGTTATCATGCAGGTATTGCAGTAGTTAAAGGGTTGTATGCTGCGTATCGATCTCGTCCCTCTTGAACGCTAGGTGAGTCCTCTACTGTTTGAAGTACACTCCAATACATTATGCAAAATAAGACCCATTTCAATACTGGATAAATTTTATAACGGATAAATTTGAAAAATTATGAAGGCCTTTGGAGATGCTGGGTATCGATCCCAGTACCTCTCGCATGCTAAGCGAGCGCTCTACCATCTGAGCTACACCCCCTTGTGTTTCTTACCAGTCATTTCAGTACTTAAAGGACGGAACGCTGTGTATTATCGCAGTGACTACTAGACTAGATGATTGGGTGCGGTCTGAACTTGATCAACCTTCGTGGATGCTGTGTAGCAATTCCTATGGCTCCTGCATGCTAGACGAGTGCTCGCCCATCTGAACTACACATAAACTAAAAAGTGTTTTAATATTGTTTGCATGGTTAAAGACAAGTAAGTTAAAAAAACTTTTTAGAGACGCTGGGTATCGATTCCTGTACCTCTTGGATATTAAACGATCTACATCCCCTCACGTAATTGACACACACGTTTTGATATTACGTGCCTGATTAGAACCATAAAGATCTGAAAAAAATACTGATGATTTTCGAACAATACTAGTACCTCTACCATATGTAGTAAACGCGATACGTCTAATCTAAACCAGCTTTGCTAACACAGATGTAGAAGTGCATCAAGGTAGCAGCGTGATTAAAAAAAACAAAATTGAAAAACACTGAAGACTTTTGTCATCTATAATAATAAATGACAATAATTGTCATATACTGATCGATTGGGCTATCGTCTGATATACATTTGCTCGTACGTAGCAAAGATTTAGACGCGTCTGAATAAAACATCCCAACTAAAAACAGTCTATCTGATCTATATCCCCTAAAATAATTGAAACTTAGACATGTTTCAATATTGCCTGCGTGATTGAGAACAACCAGATCTGAAGATACATTAAAGATCTTCGACGCCGCTGCGTATCAATCCCAAAAATTGTAGCATAATGACCACCTGGGCTACAGTGTCATCTACATACCCTTTCGTAAAAATGATTTATACAGGTTTTAATACAGCAGAGCGACTAAAAACAGAAATGACAGAACAGACAGAAAAAAAAAGAGATACTGGATATTGTACTCTGCACTTTCCTCTGGCCAAATAATCTCTCAATTATCTGAGTTACACCCACGCACGTACGTAACTACTCGATTGAATTTAGCAGCGCGAACGAGAAGATTATTAAAACAAAGGTTATTAAAGATGCTACGTATGAACGAGCATCGTATTATCTGAGCTTCATCCCATTTCGTAACAAAGACGTATTTCAATATAGCAGCGCAATTAAGAACAGAAATTTAAAAAATACCTTCGAGAATACTGGGTACTAATACTAAGCGAGCGTCACACCATCTCAGCCATGTCCCAAACAACAAAAAATTATATGTGTTTTAATATAACAGTACGAGTAAAAACAAAAATACTTAAAAATATTGAAGACAGTTAGAAATTTTATATCGACTTAAGAAGTTCTCTCGTACTGAAAGAGAACTTTAGCATCTTGATTACAGTCGCTTACGTAGTACACAAAGATTTATTTCAATAAAGCAGCCCAATCAGAAACACAAAGGTCTGAAAAAAACACTGAAGTCGTCGGCGACACTGCTATAGATCCCTACATTAAACGATCGTCTTACGATTTGAGCTTCACTTCTTACGTAGTTAAGACTTCGACGTGTTTCAATATAGCAGCGCAAATTTAAAACAAAAAATTCTCAACACGTTTGGAGATGTTGGGTAACAATCCCTCCACTTCTCGCAGGATAGGCGAGCACTCTACTATCTGAGTGACATCCCCTCATGAACACATACGCAAGCGTGTTCCAACATTGCTTGTGTTATTAACAAAAGAAGACCTTTGCATATTAGTCCCAGCATGTCTGACCGTCCGAGTGCTATCCTCTGTAGTACCAACAACTCAGACGTGTAGGAATGCGATCAATAACAAAAAAAATTTCAAAAAAAAAAGTTGAACATCTATCGAAAAATTGTTATTCAGTCTTACCATCTGCCGCATACAGGATACATATAGCTATCTGCAATATTAGAGCGTTTTAATGAACCTGAACAAAATTAAAATAGAAAAATTCGTAAGTGGCATCGGAGATTCTCAGAGACGGTGCTGCTTTATCTGTCATTTTTAGGCGAGCGTCGTACCACCTGACTTGGAGACCTACCTACATTCACCTATCAGTATAATGCACATTAAAGGTGAAAAGTAACTGAGCCGAAATTATACTAATCTATCCGATATTATTAAGCCCTACATATAAACACTGTATAATTTGTTGAATAATGAAGCTTATGTAACTTAAATAAGAATGTGTACTTCCTTTTAATCACTGCAATGATCTAATGAATGATAACAAAACGTAGCTTAACTCTGATCAGTTGTCAGTCAGTCAGTCAGTCAGTCAGTCATCGTAGTGTTTGTTATTCGGTTGGAAGAACGAAGGCCTGTATACTAGCCATTTTTAAACACAATCATTGTCATAACTTCTAAAATTTAGTTCTTACGCACGCATTGAGATCTGCCAGTACGACCCATCAGTCATACTGTTCTACCTGATTTTCGAGTTTGTTGGGCACATGGGTGGGCGTCCGTTGTACTGTGGTAAAGATTCTGTTTCTCCTAAATTTCAATTAAATTGCATAGACAGGTAGGTACAAACGACTAAAGCCAAGTACAGCGAAAGGTAGAAAGATAAGTTAATTTTGTCATGGTGTAAGAGAAAGAAAAAAGTTAGATGACGTTTTGAAATCGATGATTTATTTAACGAAGCCATCTTCGATCGAGCGACACGGGATATGCCGCTTTCTAATAGCTACATCCGGCTTAAAGCTAGATGGTTAAAGATTTAGAACACGAAAGGCACGAAAACGGTTTAGCAATTTCATAATTCGTTACGGGTCAAAATCCTCCTGTAGAACTGCCATCGAGACTGCTAGCTTCGGTTGTTCGGCGGAACCTTGAGTAATGTCCTATGTCCTATCTAATTTTATCCATCCCCTCTTTATTTAGGTGTCATACGATCAACGTCTATAATAATATAGCAATTTGACCACCACCTAATGTCCTTTACGTCTCTAAGCGACCCTTCCCACCAGTTTCTTTCCTCCGATCAAGCAAAACTCATTGCAGTTACTCATTAGCGTTGCTCACCCCGCGCATCTCAAACGAGACAAATAAGTAATAATATGATAACCTGATCCAATATTAATTTTTGTTTCGATCTTGATCGGCCGCGCCCCGTGCGATTATATCTATACATAGGCGAAAAATCGAATATGTACGTTTGTCAAGGACCACAGCGATAGAGTACAATAGGATCGTCACATAAGCCACCTCTTCAAGGATTACTTCGGTCCTCTCCAAATCGACCCTATGCATTGATAGACCTGAACGCCTAATCAAGGGCTATTCGGTATAGGTTGAATGTGCGCTTCGACCTAGGATCTGAACTACTCTATGCAGCACCTATAGAGCAAGCAAATGATCATGTGTGAAAGCTATAATCGGTCAGTGTAGAGTTGTTGTATGGCGATCACGGAGTTATTACAATTGCAACATTTCAGACAGGGCACACGCGCTACTCACTCTATTATTATATAATCTATTTGATGAAGCTATAGGCTTAGCATAAACGACCGAGGTGATCACACCAGTCACAGATGGCCCCCTGGACGGGAACAATTAACTAGCACAAAAAGGAGTGTAATTTCTGTTTTTCTCTGCCTCATTGCTCCGGCAAACATCTATGATATTTGCCAACAGTAACGTAATCTACAATAACCTTAAGACGTGTTCGCATATCTTGTAGTGCTTGTCTTTGATGCTTTGTGTTTTCCCCTTATATCTACGAATTAAGGAACGTAGAGAAAATTTAGTTAAAAGATCGATTTTCCTCGAAACACATGATTTACACATTTAAATTTGCTTCTTGAGAGCCAGAGTGTGTGGGAATGATTTCTAGGGCTATCATAAAACAATAGCTTGCTGTAGAAAATATTTCGCTCCTCATAAAAATCAACAACAGTGTATACGAAAGAGTAACAAATAAGCACACAACAACTACACAGGAGACCTCTATTATGAAAACCCAGAACAGTACAAAGTGATTTCACGTCTCACCATTACAGGCAACGCATATGCATGAAGCTGTAGACATTTACAGACATCTCGTTCAAGCCAAATAGCTTTTTTTATAACAACAAAGTCAAAGCACGGTCACAAAGTATTCTAGCACATACCTCTAATTAAAGTACTTTACTCAAGTAAGCGGATTTAAACGTAATCAGCGATAGACATAGAGCGATGATGTCTTACTTGTATGGTGCGTTTATATGTTTCCCTTCACGTCACACCCCTCTCGTTTCGCCTATGTTGTACGTACCGAGATACGAGCTATCCGATGGCCAGCCGGGGAATTGTTGAGGGATGTTGCTTCTCGCTCGGCATTTATAGGCATAGGCATAGGCATATCTATAGAATTGGACCTGCAACTCAATGTAACTTCAGTGGGCACTCGATAAAAAGCGCGGACTCATCTCCTGCTGAACTGACAACTCCCGTCTGTCCCGCTTCGAGGCACTCTGCAATTCTTGCTGCGAGTCTCTGCTATGACTGCACGAGCGTTCAGTCGTGTCGGCACGCGCCATTCTTCCCGCTACTCGTAACCACTGCCTCTGTGAGCTCCACACTACGAACATACACGGATATAGAATTGCGACAAGTCCGACATAACGTCATCTGTGGGTGCGCGTATCAAATCGGCGACCCAGATGTATGTTCGATCGTAACTAGGAGACAAAGGCAACTCTCAAGCTAGTTATACAGATGTCTCAATTTCGCCATAACACGAAGTCTATAGTCAATTAGAGGCTGCAAATGTGATGACCAACCCACAACAGCTTCGGCTGAGTGCTGAGAGTGGGCGGAGGTGCGACTCGGAAAGAAACAAATGACGACAGCGTTCAACATCCAACGCAAGATTGACGGGCTAATCTCGCGCGGCGGACCACGGTTCAAGCGTTTGTCCGAGCCGCGAAGTCTATAAAGCGTCTATAGAGTATGACGGAGTGTGAGTGGAATAACGGTTTAAGCATTGGCCAGGTCAATTGCTGGGTCTCTGCTAACTAACTTTTTTGGTGCAGAGACGTCATAATGCCACGCTGCCATAGCTGTGTGGGGTAATTGAGAATAGGTCTAGTGCCTCGCACTCGTAACGCAGTTGGTTTATAAAGCTGTGAGCATACTCTTCCCCTTGAATGAAAGTTTGTTTACCACGAGAAGAGAAACAACTTGCTCATACAGGATCAAGCTATGCCTAGTTTCGGTCCTGTTTTCGTTGATCGTGACCCACTTTCCACATTTATCTTAAAAATGTCTCTTTTGTGTGTTTAACTTACAGTTGCAGACAGAAGCTTTTCGTAAGTTCCCTCTCTTTGAGCTTGCGTCGGGGTTTTAATTAGTCGGCTAGACACACCGCGATGACTGAACAACTCGTTTTAGTGGTCGCTAAAATGTCTAGCTATGGGGTGCGAATGGTGGATGGCCAGCAATAGCAAGGCGGATGGCTCAAGCAAACCCAGTTTCTAATTACGTTCACTAATTCAAATGAATATAATAAATGGGTAAACTTATTTTAATCTCAAAAACGAACCTTAGCCGTCAGCGTCAGTGCGAAAAGCTATATAAAAGCGAAACTCATGTACTCGTTATATTCAAAGTACTGCTCACAAACTAACTGCCTCTAGGTATGAGCCTGCAATGTACGTCATCGTCCATTTTTTTTTTGTTCTGCAAAGTATTTTCGAATTAAGGTATCAGTTTCTACGAAACAAGTTTCTTTAAAGGCCCGTTCACGTTCATATGTGCTGAAAATGATTACCCTTTAAAAGAACTCCTCCGTTTAATCGTTATCATTAGATTTTGTATTCTTCATATTATTCTCTAGCAGAAATCCAAGCCGTCTGCTATTGCTGCTTTTTTTAGTTTAAGTTTTAAGAAAACTAACGTTGTGCAGGCGGAACGCCAGCATAGCTGGAAGTGATTTAATATACTTGTTACCAAGATAACGGAGCTACCAACAAAGCGTGAGCGCAACAATAATTTGGAAAAGTAATGACCCGTTAGGGCAGTCTCAGTTCGAACCGGTCTAGGAATGAAAATCTTTTTTTCCCCATAAAATGTTACAAAAAAGGCATAGGCGATACCCATCCTAATAACGGTATTGGAAGAACCTATACATACAGCAACACGTGAGTAAACTTTATTCATTTCAATTAGAGAAATAAAATTAACGGTGGGAAACGCGGTATTTGTTAGAGCGTCCAAATGCTAAGGATAATAAGTATATCCTCAGCTCTGCAGGGAGAATACTTCGCAACAGACCGAGCAGTTATCTGTGAACTATCATATTTTCGAATTTTTCTTCTTGGTAAGTGAGTTCATATTGGTTTTATAACCACAGTCGAATCTTACTGCAATTGCCGACAATGCATCATCATTCGTGAAGTTCTCTCTAACTGGACTCTAACAATTCAGTTAACTCGACTTGTCCTTTCAATAGCAGTTTTTGCTGATGTCTCTACATGTCGAGCCCTTCGAAGCCATTCTTCCTATGTCCTACCTAACTTAGGTTAGTGTCCTCTCAGCACCTATCTATTCACTTGAGAACAAATGTACAAAAGAAATTAGAGCTGTATCCGCCCTGTTTCCCATAGCCCGTTCCCTAGCTCCTTCTCACCTCAGGAAAGAGACTTCCTGTACTTCACGCGAGCTAACGAGAGCAAAGGAAAAGGAAACACGAGACTCGGCTGGCTGTGGCTGTTAAAAACAATAGTCATAATGCCCGTGCATGGATTAATTAATTACTTTATTATCAAATATGCTTCTTCCGAGGCGTCGGGCAAGCCGTACTCGACGCTCGACGATGGAGCTTCTCGTGCTTATGGTCCTTTCGAACCCCGCGACAGTGAGCTAGCAATAACTTGACGCTGTTTTCGACATCGTACAGCTTGGCGAACCGCGGCGCTGCGGCTGGCGTCTTTGCCGTCGTCATCATCGCTCCCAAATGCTACGACATTAACAGGGGTGTTAAAGTCGTCGACAGCCCCTACCCAAGATGCACTGTTGACGGGTTTTGTATGCCCGGCCGAAGCAAGCAGCTGAGTAACGCTCAAACCCTATGAAGGCCTAAGATCGGACGGTGCACTGTTAAAGCGAAGCAGAAAGGAGAGGTTAAGGCTGTGCGAAAATGGAACGGAACCAGCCTTCTACATTACACTAGCATACTATGGTATAGAAGCAGATTGCATCAGTTTGGGAGGGACGTGCTGCCAGGCTGCGGGAGCCCTGCGTTGGTGCCGTGGCTGTCTAGCTTACCTAAGCTGAGCGCTAGGAAAGTGTAGTGCGTCGAGGACTGGCATTAAAAAATCTCCTTTTCTTATTATTTTACTTAATCAAGGTGATGAATGAAGCTTCTATTATGGCATGGCGGTGTCGGCGGCGGCGTCGTCGTCGGCACTAGTAGCAGCGGCGTCTGCAGAGCATATAGCGTAGCCGTCATAGCAGTAGTCATAGCGATAGTCGCGAGTGAAAGCAAAGGAGAACGATGAGGAGCTAGCCACCGAAGGACTATAGAATAACATTGCAACGCACGCAGGCTAAGGTAGCAAGCGTAGACTGCTGCTCCCGTAGAGCCAGTCGCCTTCGCCCTGAGTGGTTGACGCTGCCACGGCCGACGCTGCTGAAATCAGGCAGAGGCTGCGTAGTCACTTTGGTGTCTGGTGAACAGCAGTAGACCTGTGTTAATTAGGATCTGTTTTCATAATCAGGAGAAAAAACAGGCGAAGAAATAGGGACGATGATCGAGAATGCGGGATTAACAATGGCAGGGTGCGTCGTAGGAAAAAGCGAGAACTATAGGACCACGAGCGATTTGAGTGTAGACAGTTGTTGCAGACAGGTTGCATTCGCTGGGGCGTAGGGAGGTGGAAAAGGAGCGAACACCGAACGGTCAGAAACTACTTCTGAGATGTATGCAAGCGGTGCTGTGACTACTGCAAGAGAAGAAATGTCGAAACGATCTTGCGAGACGCAGACACAAAGACATGCGTAACTATGCTACTCCTACTATATCTATGAAGTCAGCCCGCTGCCTGATAGCCTCAGGGCTTAACTGAGATTTGCACCATACCAATGTGAAACGCAGCAAAAATAATTATGCTTAAAACAGATTGTAAATCAAATGGTGAAGCATTTAGGACTTGTAAATGGAAAGACGAGATTTGAGAGTCTAATTGCCCAGTGTTACTGCTTTAATGGCCTACATAGCCGCGATCTCCTTCCAGAGGTCCCACGAATATATAATTAAAGTCGTTAATAAATCAATACTACAATTAACTTCATGTTATGCGATATACATGTTAATAAACATGAGTTGTTATTAAAATAGTCATTATAGTACTGTTAAAGTTCCAACAGAAACAAGCTCAAAAGTCAGTCGAAAGATAATAGAGCGCCATTTTTCTTAAGGCCTTTGATATAACTCAATGTTGTGCACAAAATTAAAACAGCAGGACGGCATGCGTAAAAATAACCCAGATCTAACCATCTTAATAAGCAGTCTTGTGTAGCAGGACAAAAATTGTGCGGGATAGAGTTTACAGCAGCTTTTTTCAAATACCCATGCCAAAGTCTCACTCGCTAACCGCTTGATGGGTTACGATCTTTACGAATTAGTATAGGTGTCAACAAGCGCGTGCGTACAGAACCACGCCGGTCGACAAAACACAAACACTAGCAGGGACTCTACGTGAGAATCAGATTGTCATATTCTGGCTAATATTTACTCGTCGCCGTTTATTCAGCCCTAAATTTTCACTTAGTAAAAATTGTGTAGTCGTGGGCTGGCCAACATAAAGTAATTATCAGTGCCATTACTTTTAATATATAACTGTTACATGTAACGGATCGACTCCTCTATCGATCTAAAGGCCTCTGGCGATTATATGAATTATAACATATAAGATTCTTTTCCTTGTTGTATATTAGAATGTAATTATATCAGCTAAGGAGTTCTTCGGATTATTACTCTTTCCAAATGAGACAATTAGTGAGCTTTGAGTCAACTCGGGAGGCCGTCGTACGCTGCGTTCAAATTGTGACTATTTTAATGTGGAGTACATCTATTCAATGACATAGAACTTTGGCAAAAAGGTACACTAGAGTGTTCCGTGCTACATAAACAGTATCCTTTTATGTTGGCATCGGCGGGCACAAAAACAGCTCAAAACTCTAACTTCCTGAATCCAAGACTTGTCTCTGAATATGAGCTTTAAACGAGCCATGTTGAAGTGCCACTGAGTAGAACCTGGACGCTGTGCGCCTATTCATTTGCGAACTTGTCTATCTAGCTAAGGTCACAATACGTGTAGGATAATAGCGCAACCCATTTTTGCTTCAACATGAAAACGTTTACTCGTTTTGAGCTATTGTCAGATGTAAACAAAACCCAGTATTTTTAGCACCCGCAGAGTTTAGTTCAAGCAACGTTAGCGAAGCTTTCGCTTGTGTTTTAGTAGTAGGCAATATAGGACACGTTTCGCTAGAGCGTAGAACGGTCATGTCGACGCCTTCTAGTGTTTTGGAGCACTAGGCTCTTTTTCGGCCGGTCAATATCGAATGTCACATCTGCTAGACAGAAATTAATCCAATATGTAGACTCTGATTTCTTTTGAGCTTCTATTGTTCCCTAACGTGGCGATGCGAACGTGTGTAAGGAGCACGGTATGTACATACCTACTATTGGGAACAAGCATGTGTTCGTATTAATGTGCCATTAGTTTTCCATACTGTAACAATGCACCAGTACATAGTCATGCCTGATCGTTCTTATGTAATTCCGGCAACGGTCTCTTGCAAGCTCTAACAGCAGTAGCAGCGAGTGACCGATTCGACACGGCCATCAGAGGCCAGCCGACGGAGATCACCCTGCTTCTGCGGGTCATAGAGAGCAAATTCTGTGAGTACGCAGCGATGTATGCGATCCTACGCGCCGTAATTATTATGAACGTGCGATTATAGTTTGACTGCTGGTTACGTTGGTGCGTGGACACAAATAGCGCTACACTGTGTTCCGGTATAGTTGACCACCTTCCAATCGCCGGAACACAATTGAATCTGGCTCTTTTATACATTCTCAATTGGGAACTGTGCTCGTCGTAGCAGGTAAACTATTGTAGTTATAAGCACAATCTAAGAAAGTACAGATAGATCCCTCTTACCTTTTTTCCGCTTATCCCTAATAGCGATGACGGCTATAGAAGGTCAGCATTGCTTCATGTCGGTTTTGAAAAAAATGCTATATATATATTCAAGACACATTTAAAACTAGTAAACTAAGTTACTTTTAAGTATTCTATATTTTAACAGATGTACTTATTTATTAAAATCTAGAACTTTATCTAAAATTTTTTTATTAGCAAACAATAATAAAAGCTAATGGAAGTTACATTATACGATACTTTGTAGAATTTTTTGAAGTTTTGTCTATTGATTTTTTTACTGTTTTACTTGACAATTAGCTACTAATAAGGAATTAATGTTCGCTGTCAAGGTACGTTTGTACAAGCCCAAATGACAGTTGCTTGAAGTTAAAAAACATACTAATTCGATTGTAGCTGTCGTTAAAATCCCAGTTTCCCGAGGACCTATGCTCTCACAGGCCCGAACGTCTCCTGCCGTACACTCCCGTCCACCGCCCCGAACTGCGAAACCAGCCTTACCTTAAAGATCCGAGAAGACCTTCAAGCAATAGGTTGGCAACTAGCAACACTACTCGATCGAACACACCGACAAAATTAGGCCGGCGGTTTCACTCTTTTTTGCTCGACCAGAGTGCTATTTGGAATGGCCACCGACACAGAGCCGTATGAGTACGGTGTATATTTTGTTGATAGGTATATACACCTATACAGGAGGAGGGGTGCGGGGGCAGCTCTCCGTTACACAGGCAGGTCGCTCAGCTGTGTCAAAACAGCCCGGGATAAAGCATCCGTTTAATTACGCTAATGCAACTTTTGACATCTCTATTATATCGGAGAGAGAGAGAGCCACTAGCCTGGTGCCAACTTACGGTCTGGTGGAGGGGCAAGTGATTGACACTAGAGGACTGCGATTCTACCACCCCTCGCGATATATGTGTAGGCTCGAGACACTCGTTGGCTAGGGGTGGCGAAAATTCGTAAAATAGTTAAGGACCAAACCCAATATACGCATCGCGTATTACCAATTTTAGTCAATTGTCACGTCATACACGTTCACAAAGTCAATTGCCCTTAAAATATATGCATAATACGACGTAAATATTGTTCCATACATTAGGGCGGAAATCTCGAAACTGGGGGCAACGTTCTCGATCAGATGAACTTAAGACGATATTAAAAGGGTGGAAAGTCAGTTTGGATTTATTATATCTGTGCTTAGAGCTGATACGTGGTTCTGGTAGGTTTTTGTTGAAGGAAGAAACTACGAAGCTTGATAAGCATTTGTAATATAGAGCGGCTATCTAATATAAATTCGTTTGCAGTTACGGAAAAGGAGAAACTTAGCTATAACGCAGACTAAAAGGTTTACGTTCGTAGGTACGCCGCAACCCAATTGGCGGGTCCGGTATATATATATATATACCTGTTATAAGTGCACCACGTCAAAATAGTAATTACTGTGTAAAAATATGGTCAAATTACAGACCGCCTTAAGGGCTTTTAAGCTTTGATAACGAAAAAGTGATTTTTACTATTGGACTGTTGAGGTATGTTTTTGTTTGCATGGGATATTGTTGATGCTACGTCTGTGGGTAGTGCGAGCTCTCATCTTCTCCAATTGAACTTGCTCTCCAAAATAACTCAAATCTATAAACTGCTATTATGTGGTGATCACTTAACCGTTATCCAACCGCCAGAATGGAGGTCGTTTAATCAATTGGTAGTATGATGATGCATACTGTTACGATGCAATATTATTATAAATGGTTGCCTGTTAGGTTTGTCCACCAGAAGGCTTATTGGCAGGTGTCAGGCAACAACGATCGGCACCTTCGACGGGCCGGGCATCTGCACGATCTAGACGCCTTTACTTGACAAAAACGATGGGCTGTAAACAATCACTGAGAGCGAATAGTGTAACATGGGTAGATGCTGTTATACAAGACGCTGAAAAGTACCGAACTTTTCTATCGGCAAAGGTTGCTGCCTTGCAGGCACATCTGAAAGATCCACAAATACCGTTCGCAAGTTTAGACCACTTTAAGGTAATTAGTTACCTTGGGGCAGGCTCATTTAGTAGTGTCCTCGAAGTTCAACACAAGGACAACAGCACTCGATATGCTATTAAAATTATAAGAAAAGACCAAATTACTACACAGCCAGGCTTGGCAGAGCAGGTATTGAACGAGAAGAATGTCCATGCAGCCCTCGACTTTGAGTTTATTATAAAGCTTTACTTCGCCTTCAAGGACAACACTTGCCTATATTTTGTTTTAGAGTTCGCTACTTGTGGAAACCTTTACGACCTTTTGAAGCGGCGCAGACTGAACGAGGATGAGGCTCGCTTTTATGTTGCCCAGCTTATTCTCGCGCTGGAATACATTCATGCTGCGGATATTATCTATCGGGATCTAAAGCCAGACAACGTATTAGTAAATTACGATGGCTACCTCAAGCTGGCCGACTTCGGCCTTGCAAGACGTCTGGATGAAAAGAAAAAAGCCTACTCGCTTTGCGGCACTGCTGAATACATAGCTCCAGAGGTCGCTACTACAGATGGTTACAGAGGGTACGGCTTGGGAGCTGATTGGTGGAGTCTCGGTATATTGGTCCACTTTCTAGTATTTCGGAAAACACCGTTTGTTGCCTGTTCTCCAGCAGAAACAATAAATGCGGTAATTCAAAATAAGTTTAGAATACGCAAAATAGCCAAGCTTAGCAAGAAAATCGAAACTTTTTTGTACGAAATTCTTGAGAAACAACCCGAAGACAGGTTAGGTGTTAAGGGAAAAGGGGTACTGAGTTTGAAAAATCATTCCTGGCTAAGGGGTTACGAATGGATGACATTGTATAAGAAGAGAGTTATTCCGCCTGAGCCAAATCCTCAACCCCAATGGGTACGGAACATCGATTGGAAGCCTGAGTTCTCTTCGAAGATTCTTTACGAAAAGGAATTCGAGCATTTTTAGTTTTCGGGACTCCCTTCTTCCGCTTTACCCTCTCCGGTGTATGCATACACTGAGCTGAAAATAAATATTTTGAAAAAATCAGAATAGTAAATGACGTATTTTCTTTTAGAATAGATATTTAAACCATTAGCTTTTTCCCCACTGTAGCTATATAAAACCTTCAATGAACTCAGAGAGAGAAAGTAGAATAAATGGTGACGATGTGTCCGCGCTATTGCCTTTTTAAAGACGCATCAATTTCGAAGTTCGGGACTTTTGTGCTTGTTTATTCAGTATGAGATAATAGCGCACTACATAACAGAAAAAAATTGTTTTTTTTTGTAACAAAATGCGGATCATGGAATGCATAATTTAGGTACCAATACATTTTTATAGTCTGCATTTATATAATTTTTTATTGGTTTCAGTATACGGACATTCGCCAGTGGCATCGATAAATAGGTGACAACGAACTCTCTTCTCAAGAAGATGATTACGTATTTTAACAAAATGTATTATTACTCCTGTCCGTTTCAGCTAGTGAGTACGCTTGTCAAAAACCGATAAACACCATATACCATACGTAGATGGGCAACCCATAACATCGTTTCCGTTGTTGAGCTTATGAGCAGTTGTTCTTTCCCAGTAGCTAACCCATCTATGTCAGCATATTACGTTTGACCACTGTTATGAGTCTTCAGAAGTTTCAGACAAATTGGAAATTACCGGAATAGAAGTTATCGGCTCGGTTGAGAATAGATACTGAGAAATATTTCGATGAACCTAAAAATACATAAGTAAATCTGCAACAAGATTTCTATAATCGTACTTCTTTATGATCAAATCAACTTTCATTGTTACAACAATCCGACGATTGAAGTTTTGTTGGTACTACAGCGTTTGAAAGTCTGGTGAAAAATCCGTAAATGTGTAGCAGAACGTACACGATAAATACTTGACAACCTAAAAGGGACGATAAACCGATGAACATATCTAAGTGCCGATAGGGTCTTCGAAATTGTATTTGTGTTGGAACTACATAAACGGCACAATTACCTCTAAGAATCTGAGGCCGTGTTTTACGTGCCAAGGATTTCCACATTTCTCTGCAACCTGCCACTGACAACCCGACCGACGCTTGATGTGTTAACAGATGATCCAAGAAGCATTAACAAGTGGAAAAATTGACTCTAAACCGATCGTTCGGCCAGCCGAAGATGCAGACTCCGAAACAGATCGGAAATCCCATAGGTTGTTAATTGCAAGTTTGATGGTATATAGCTGAAACCTATCTCTGCTCTGTGTCACTTATTCATAGTTGCAGTAATAAGAATAATAATGGCAATGATAATGATGGTTCACCCCGCCTCTAATGAATCTCAAACGGTGGCGATGATTTCTTGCAGCGGAAGCACTTACCGAAGATCTGGGAACTCGGAAGGTTGTAGCGCAACTTCCTGTTGTGCACTATTTGGCATTTACTGGATTCGGTTCTTTTCTAGAGATTGCATATAACAAGACCAAGATATTAGGCTAGAAAGCTACAAAAGGGAGCTGAAGGTACCTTGAATAGACGAGGCGCACGCAAACGCATCGAGTTCGTACAACTATTGACTATGAGTTGATTACAAAGGTTATTCCTGAATAGGCAGAATTGGTACTTAAATCCACGCGCGGGAGGGATAGGTAGAACGGTCATACGATTCACGCCCGATTTGTTCCACAGTGCCGATGTCATAGACCTTAATGGCAAGCCGAACGAAGCAATATGGCGCAGGCGCTTACGTTTGAATGACGTCGGATACCCACCACTTCAGTGTCAGGGGCAGATAAGAAAACACTACGTTTCTTTGGTTCAATAGGATGTCGAAAAAGCTTCAGACATAAATGCAGTGTAATACAAGTCTACAAACTTCGACATTTACGTTCTTTCGGTGAACGTGTGGTTACTCTGATAAACGAACGGTCGTGACGCAGCGAACCACTTTCGAGGCAGCGCTCGCAATTTAGAGAAAGCGTTGCCTAGCCATGTTTACTAGCACGACTATCGCAAGTCCAACGTACAATTCACCACTAGTTTTTTTGGCGCCATCTGGGCCCAGTGAAATCTCATCAATTTGAAGAGTATGTATATTGAATTGGACAGTGATGACCGGGTACAGAGCAACGTACGCAAATAAATCTGCACAGAAAGCAGCGTTGAGGTTCTTATAGCACCGCAATGCAGTTTATAAAGCGCTGCAAAAAATTACGAAAACGTTCACGGTTTAACTACAAAAACTGGGCGGGAGTCTGCTGTTATCACAACCGATTAACGAGCAAAGACTGAATGGACCGTAAGCATTCTTGTATTTAGTACCGATAGCCAGCGGAGTAACGTATTATTGAGTTGCGCTTGACGTGCTTAGATTTCCATAATGGGTAAGTAACTTTTGTTTAATTAGAAATGCTTCAGCTGCAGGGTATCCTAAACTTGGTGCTACTATAGTAACCTTAACTTCTCTTTTATTATATATATATA